>NC_072385.2:129146030-129448330 GCF_028885625.2 Pongo pygmaeus
GAGGTAGGGAGAGACAGCTTCTATATTGATTCCTTTTGAATCTATGAAAATTTCAGAGAGAATAGCATTATGTTATCAGGATCCCATTTTAATAGTTCTAATTTTGGATATTTCCAACTTGAAGTTTTAATGTTTTGCTAAAGTGATTATACTAATTTTGAATACAGCAACATACTTTTGCAAAACCATAACTATATGACAAGACATACTTGATTCTTTAACCCCAACTGCATGGTCTAGTTCAAACAACACATTGATAATAAAAACTGGCCAATTTAGTAAGTGTGACAAAAACAGATATTTCAGTTTCCTTATAGAAGTAAAATGAGGATAATAAAACCTTGTCAGAATCATTGTGAATATCATAAATAATGTATGTAAATTTCTTGGCACCAGTTAGTAGTCAATATATTGTAATTCTTACATTATTTAGGGAAAAGAGTTCTCTAAAGTGCGGAAAGAAACAAGAGTTTTTGTTGAATATTTAGTAAACATACAAACACAATGAAGAAGTAGGGAGAATAATAAGGACTAAAGGAAGGAGAAAGATGAGATAAAAGGAAAAAGGAGAAGGCCAACTATTGTTTTCCAATTGCCTAAGTCATAGATTGTGAACAACAAAGGATGCCATTATTTTCCTGTCTACTTGAAGGATGCTTGAAATTCAGTGAGTTCTTCTTTTCCCACCGTTTGTATGTGTTCATGAAGGTGGATTATCAAGTAAAAGTAGAGGTAAAATGGCATTTCCGGAATTGCATATAGGATGCTGGAAAACCAAATCACAGGGGAGAAGATCTTCTGTTAGTGAAGTCGCTGTGATTTGATTCTGTACTTGCCCATAATTGTTTCTTTATGAGGAAATTAGTTATACAATATTTAAAAGTTTATGTTGTGAAACTATATGGTAATACAACATGGGCCTAACATGACAGTTTTTGGCTGTGGGAGGCAGTCTCAAGCCAAGGACATTGAGACAATCTAGTCTGGTGATGGTGTAGTTATTCATGGCACTCGTCACTTAAACAGTCATTGGAAACCACTCCCTTCAACACAAAGACAAGGTAGAGTGAGCACGCCTAGGTCCTGGAGCACAACTAGGGTCAGGTTTCAAACCTGCCCTTGCAGAAAACCACACTTTGATAAAATAACTTAATCTCATTGATCCTCCTCTTCACCTATGAAGTTTTACTAACAATGCCAACCTTGCATGATAGTAATGGGGATTAAATGGTATAATAATGTATGAATAAATTAAGCACTAGCTACCTGCTCAAGATTCTATGTTAAGTTCAATAGGATATACATATACAAGTAAAACAAACACATTAAAACACATTATCAGGCTGGGCGCAGTGGCTCACACCTGTAATCCCAGAACTTTAGGAGGCTGAGCCGGGTGGATCACCTGACATCAGGAGTTCCAGACCAGCCTGGCCAACATAGCAAAACCCCATCTTTACTAAAAACACAAAAATGAGCCAGGCATGGTAGTGCGGAGGCTGAGGCAGGAGGATCGCTTGAACCTTGAAGGCAGACATTGCAGTGAGCCGAGATCACGCCACTGCACTCCAGCCTGGGCGCAGAGTGAGATTCTGTCTCTAAAAAAAAAAAAAAAAAAAATTGTCTGCCCAGAGCAGGGAGGTGTAAGACATCTACCTATACATACTTGTACATAAATGAAAGCCAAATAGCATTTTGAAAGTCAATAATAGGAGGGAGGAGGAATGAAAACTAATTCTAAAAGAGGAAGTATTGTGAGGCTTGATTTCTTTGAGGCATAGTTTGATCGAAATATTGATCCATATGCTGCTGATGAGACATGTGACTAGCATAAAGGGGGATGATACTGTGAAGGGCCTTGAATACCAACAGAAGCACTGGGCTTTACTGACTAGAGAATCTAAAATGACTATAGACTTTGAGTATAGGTAGTGGGCATCATGACTGGAACTAGACTTTAGGAAGAATAAGAATGAAGTTGACGAAGAATGGATTCAGCTAAGAGAGGAAAGGGAGGAGGCAACCTATGTCAGAAAGGAGGCCAGCAGAATTTGTTTACATGATGAACACCTCCCAGGATTTCTCAGGGAACATTTAATCTTGTCTCCCAAGGACAAAGGGTGAGTAATTCTTTTTTATTTTTATTTTTGAGAAAGGGTCTCATTCTGTCGCCTAGACTGGAGTGCAGTGGCATGATCTCAGCTCACTACAACCTCCATCTCCCAGGCTCAAGTGATTCTCCTGCCTCAGCCTCCTGAGTAGCTGAGATGATAGGTGTAATTCTTCCTGAGTCAACACATATCCATTTGCTCTGAAAGACAGTACAAATCTTTAAAAAAGTGCTGAATGAATTTAAACCTAAAAGAGGAATGAGAGATGAGGAAGAGGTACTTGTAGAAATCTCCAAAAGTATTTCTGAACAGAAGAAAAATGGAAACAATGCAGCTATAGGTGTAAAGTCGCCTGTTATATGGACTTTAAATTTTAAGTTGTATGAAAGATTTTAATCATCTATGTTTGAGGTCTAACTTTTCTCACCACTTGAGATTTATCTGCACATTTTCTAATACTTCTGAATCATTTTCCCTGAAAGAATCATCACTGCATATGAGGCTGCCATCAGGAGAATTGCCCAGTTGTTTTTTCAGAGCTGAGTCCTCATTTCTCTTGGAAATGAGCCCATTAAGAGATGACAAGGATGGTCTTTTAGCCTTTCTGAGGCAAGTGCATCCCATGTAGACCCCTGTGGGTGCCTCCTCTCTTCCTTGAAATCTCACTTTCCACATAACTCTTACAATAATGAAATCAATAGCCCTGGACTGGGATCCAGGTTGCCAGGGTTGTAGTTTTTGCTCTATAGATACATGATTTTTAGGTGAACATTTTTTAAGTTAAAGTCTGATGGATTTTTTAATATCTATAAAAGCAGGATTTGGATAACAGGAAAATCGGAGTTTCTGGGCAACCTGAAATTCCACACAGAATGTACGTGTGTGCTCTGCATTTTCCAGGGAGAAGATTCTTAGCTCTCAGCTTTCAATCACCTTCGTATTTGGGCATTCGAACAAAAACTTGACAACCTCCATCAACGGATGTAATGTCAACCTGGGAGAATATGATGTCAACAACAAAAATACCTTCATTTAATGTCTTTTAAAAATGTTACTTGAGTTTTTGGATGTGTATTTTGTTCTGTTTTCTTCTGCAAGCCAAATGGTTACATGATTTCGGTTTCTAAACACGAGACGTGATTCCCTTTCTATCATACTTAAGTTTTTGGGGCAAGCACTTCACTCAGAATGCCTTTCTCTAGACATTAATTAAGAAAGGATATGACCATTCATATTCACACCTGTAACCCAGATGTTGCTGAGCATACCGCTGCCTCCATGGTAGTTCACACATCACTGCCACGTTGAGAGTTCATAATTCATTATGCTGTGTGTGTTTAAAACCAGGATAAGAATAGAAAATCTTTCAGCAGCTGTCAAGACGGCAGGAACAACATGCCATTGTTAGACAGCATTGACTGTGTTCAGCCTTACTGTTCTGGAGCCTGGCCAGCCGGGCTTGCACGGCCGCCTGTGCGGAGCTCTGCTTCTCAGTCTTGGTACTAGACATAATGTGCTTGAAAACTCATTAGTGTAAAAACCTTAAGAAAGATCATTATAATAAGTGCCCCAGCAGCAATGATCTAACCGAAGAGACCCTTTGTACACCAACATAGCGTGGTGAATTGGAAACAGAATGTACCAATACTTACAACCCTGCTGAAGGCATGCTCCAAATGCAGTTCCCCTTGAAGATGAAGTGGGCATAGATCCACATCATGGCCAGGCTCAATGTCAAGTGTGAACACAAGCATCTGAACAGTCAGACTCTGGGCTACACTCCCCAGTAGTTCCTTTTTTTTTTATACTTCCCTGTCTTGTGTAGACGATATCATATTTTCTGGCCGATTGCTCGCCTTTTTTGGCATAATGAGAAAATAATTCCTTAGGAATTAGTTGAGGTCTGTTAGTTGATATTAGTTGTGTTAACTCCCCGGGCAGACAAGGAAAATCATGAACGTTAAGAGAACGAAAATGCGGATGGTTATAACCATCATAAAAACAAAATGAAAATTTGGGTTGCTGGATCACGTACATTTAAACTTCTGATAGGATCTCACACTTCCAATGTAATTAAAGCACAAGTTTAATATATAATATTTTAAAGTCAATATGGAATATTGCAGAGTTAACTCCTGTCTTGCTAGAAGACTAGAATTTAACACAAAAGAAAACATAAGTTCCAATATTATACCCAAGCCAGTAACACATTACAGACGTCTCTTTTTAGAAGAGACTTAGAGACTGTATTTTGTGTGTGTTATTCAGACATGTTTGTATTCTATAACATATTTTTTAGCAAGTTTGTGAATATATGTGATGCAAAACTTCATGTTAAATAATAAAAAAGGAGAAGTCTTTAGAAATGAACTTGGCAAAAGCCTTCAGTAAGCAACCCAGTTGAATCCACCATTGTACACAACTTCGTTTGTGGTGTTCAATTATGGACAAATCAATATGGTGGCAATTTCCTCAGTAGCTACCTTCCTGCCTGAATGGACGGCAACCAGTGGCACAGAAAGCAGTGGAATTCCCATCTGGTGTGAAGCAGCAACAGCATTTCTCCCTGTGACTTCCGGCCTCTTTCCCATGGCTTCTCCTTAACTTGTTCCTTAACTATTATTTTTCGGTTTCATCCACTCAAATGAACAAATCCTTTGGCCAATTATATCTGGTTTTTACAGTTTCTCTACAAGCACCTGTATTGCTATGACTCCTGGACTCGAGATGTCACAGCTCCCAGAGGTCCTAAGCAAATTCTGAGCACCTCCAAGCTGGGAGACCTTCCCGAGCCTATGCTCCAGGCTCCTGACTGAGCGATGGATGTTATGTGCAGCCTCTACTCAATTGCCCCAAGGTCCCCCCATGTTTTACCTTCCACGAAGGGAAAACCCACCTTGGGGACCTGGGGGCCTTGAGCTAAATGATGATTGATCTGTTGCATATGATGTGGATTGGGAACAAGGTTGGCAAATTCAATCCAGGCTATGACTTCTGGGCTCTTCACCTCCCTCCTCCTCTAGCAAACACCTAGTGTCCTGGTGAGTTTGGAAAAGCTGGGCTGGCAGGAAAATTTCCTCTCCATTTGAGAGCTGTTTTAACAAGCATTGCTTTTCAATGCTGCGCTAACATCAGCTATCTTTCTCTGTGTTTTCTAAGGAAATATAACTTGAGATTTTGAACACAGGACTCCAGAAGCCCTGAGAGAGCATAAAAAACACAGAATAAAAAAGGTGATGACCTGATTCGTTTTGGTTGCAGTTCCTACCATGTACTAACTCTGTAACTTAATTGAGTCTCCTCACATCTTTGAGACTCGGGTTTGTTACATAGAAAATAAAGAGAGAGGATTGTTCTACCTCTAAAACATTCTAATTTGCATGCATCCATATTTTAAATCACTCAGTTTGATAAAATAGTGCCTTCTAATTTTTCTTTGATTAAAATCTCATTTGGTACAAAGATTTCAAGCACAGAAAGCTAATGATATGGTCTGAGGTGTCCTATAAGGCCCGCTGTGTTTGCCACAGTGCTGGGCTGTAGCAGGAGATAGTGTGCTTGGTCAGCACCCACGGCACTTTTTCTGCACGGAGGAAGTCTCCACAAAAGCCTCTAGGAGAAAGAGACAAGTGTTTGTATCAATGCTCAGCCATCAAATACTTTTGTTCCATTTTTGTCTTATCATGCCATAGGTATTTTTTCCAATTTACTATTATGCTACCAATAATTTTAGAAAACTTAACTCCAAATATTTTAATTTTCACTCTAAATCTTGATATGTTATGCATCCTAGCCACCTCACCCCAAGTGGCATGTTATAAGGGGAGGGGTATTGTTTCTTTCAGAGTAATGGACCCTAAACAAAGACAGGGTCCCTTAGAGAAAGGAAGGAAGCTTCAGTTTTAGGTCTTTCATTCTTTCAGAATGTTGGGTATGAGAGAAGCTGTGTGAGCCCTAAATATCAGCTGTCATGATTAAAGAAGGGGGCTGTGCTGAGATTCTCAAATGACTGAAATGAAACAAAAAGGCAGATGTTCCATTGTTGTCTTCTTAAGCAACAAGCCCAGTTTTTTCTTTTTCTTTGATAGGAAAAACGGTATTTAAGATTCCCCGGGTCTGGGGAAAGGCTCACAGTTCCACGCCCAGCTGTACAACACTTGCAATTTGGCAGGCGTGCTTGGGTTCCTGGTTCCCTTCTAGGCAAACATGCAGAGATGCCCTGGTAGGGCCTCCGGTGCACAGGAGGCCCTGTGAGCTCTGGCTGCCGCTATGAGGGACAGTGGCTGCCCCTGCTTCTGCACAGGCCTGGCACTGGCCCCCCGGAGCCCTGCCGGAGCCACCAGCGCCACTTGGTATTTGGATCACGTCTCCTTTTCCTAGTACCAATTTGAAAATGATAACATTCACAGTTATTTTTATTTCTCTCCAATGGAAGAGCAAGATTTCTTCTTCTCCTGTTTCCCTTTCTTGCTCACATATATTCGAAGATTGGCCTCTGGTTGAACTCCATTGCTCCGAAAACGTGCTTCCCTCTGTGGATTAGCACAGCTGCAGAAACGCTTCCAGTTTATGAAAACTGTGAATTTGTATGGCAGATAAAAGTGTCTGCATGTCAAACTGAATATTCCCACAAAATGTGGAACTGCCAATTATTGGATAGTGAGAGAGCTGATCTTCTAGTTATCCATCCTGGAGGCTATTAAAGCTTTGAGTCAGACCATGTAACATTAAAGGAAAGAAGCCACCTACCTTTTTAAGGTTATAAAAGATGATGGTAATGTATGTGTTGGGGGTGTTTGAGAGAAATATGATACAGAAAGGCAGGTGCACCTACCTTTTTGAGGTGGTAAAAGATGGGGAAGTATGTGCTGGGTGAGTGCACACCCCAACACCCCACTGGCAAGCCAAGGAGGCTTCTTTTTCTAGCAGCACCAAAGCATGTGTTTGGGGTTACAGGAAAAATAAATGCATTTGCATTTGCTTTCAGTATGGTCGCAGTTCTCCAGAAATTAGTTAATGCCATTCTCACAAAACTTGTTAGATGACTGACTGTCTCCCCAAAGCAGGGGCAGCAGAAGCTGGTGGGCTGGACTCTCAGATTCCATGTCACTCACAGCCAGGCTGTCATAAGCAAATTACAAACTACATACCTCATGCATGTTCAAACTGATCCATTTCTAAAACCCGTTTGACAATGAGTGCAGCATTTTTTTTTAACAATTATGAGAGAAGCGTTGTTCCCTTGATGAGATGAGAATGCACTCAGAAGAGATAAGACCAGAAAGTAGATGAAGCATTGATTACCGTGCCCTCTGGAAGAATCCTGAAGGAGAGACTTCACCTGGAGGAGATGCAGGGGCACAGGATACTTGTATTCCATCGGAAAATAGCCCAAAAGAAAGGCCTCAATTCCATGTACTCCCTATGCCTCCTCCCTTTCCTCCCAAACTGAAGCAAGAACCAAGGGGGAAATTTTGAAGGAAAAAGATTTCAGTTGAAGACAAAACTGAGTCTTTCAAAAGAGTCGCCCATCAATGAAATGAACTGTTTGAGAAACTCTTAATTCAAGGAGGAGGTAGGGACGCTTTCCTTGAAACGTGTGGTAGCCTACTTAGTGGTAGAGAATGCCTTTTGAGGGTAGCGGAGGTGAGAATGGAACAGAGAAAGGATGGAAGGCACCGAGTCACTAAATGACACCCAGGAGAGAGCCCAAGCAGAGTAGCTCATGGGAGGCAGGAAGGTGGCAGTGCCCTGGGTACTACTCTTAACACTTTCTTGAAAATACCCTTTTCATTGGCCGGGCACGGTGACTCACTCCTGTAATACCAGGATTTTGGGAGGCCGAGGTGGGCGGATCACGAGGTCAGGAGATTGAGACCATCCTGGTTAACAGGGTGAAACCCCGTCTCTACTAAAATTACAAAAAATTAGCCAGGCGTGGTGGCAGGCACCTGTAGTCCCAGCTACTCGGTAGGCTGAGGCAGGAGAAGGGTGTAAACCCAGGAGGCGGAGCTGGCAGTGAGCCGAGATGGAGCCACTGCACTCTAGCCTGAGCGACAAAGCGAGACTCCCTCTAAAAAAAACAAAAAAAAAGACAATTTTCATTAAAGATTCTCTTATGCTGTATTTGACTGGGAGTTGGGGGGCCAAGGCTCTCAGGTCCTGGCTCTTCAGAAAATTCCACTGTGTGGCCTTGGTTGCAAGTCACCCATTCTCTCTACTTCCCTCTTTCTGGCCTGTAATAATACCTCAGGGCTGTTCTTTAGAATCAATCACATTTAGGTTTTGTTTCAACAAATTATCAACATAAAATATTTTGTATTGAAATATTCATTGGAGTTTAAATGAATGAAGGGTGGGTTTCTAAATGGCAAGCGTAATTAATTTTTTTAGTTAAAAAAACCTCACAATTAAAAAGTCATCAAACTAAATGTTATCGCCTCTCATCCGGAGTAAATATTTACAAGGAATCAAGTGAGAAAAGGGGTTTCCTAAATTGCACACACCACACACCTTCTTTTAAAAAATTTTTTTGACAGTTAAGTAGTTAACACATTTCAAAAAACTAGCTGCTACATCAAAACTATTTCCACAGATATTTTTACTTAGATTGAGGCTGAAGGTAGAAATGTGATGCCTGAAAATGACTATGAAGTGAGTAATCACAAAGTGGACAAAGCGATGCAAAGAGAAGGCGGAAATCAAAGGAGTGGTGCGTGGATGACTGAAGTGGGCGTGACGTTGGTTTTACAAAGATAGATACACTGGGAAACGAAAGGACTCCTTTATAACTAAATGGGGTCATGTTTTACATTTATATGGAAGATTAATGACTCTAGGTATTTTGGGAGAATGGTAATTTCAAACTGTGTTTATTATAATAAAGACAGATTTTGAATAGAACTTTTCTCATGATTTTTTAAAATGTTCATTTTTTAGATTTAGTGGGTACAGGTGCAGTTGTGTTATATGGATATATTGCATAGAAGTCTGGGCTTTTAGTGTAAGCATCAGTTGAATAGTAAACATTGTATTCACTGGGTAATTTCTCATTCCTCACCCCCTTCCATACTCCCATTCTGAGTCTCCAACATGTTTTATTCCACTCTCCATGTCCATTTGTATGCATTTAGCTCACACTTATAAGAGACAACATGTAGTATTTGACCTTCTATTTCTGAGTTATTTCACTTAAGGTAATAGCCTCTGCTTCCATCCATGTTGCTTCAAGAGACATGATTTCATTCTTTTTTTATGGTTAAGTAGGATACCACACACACACACATGGATCTATATGTGTGTGTGTGTGTGTGTGTGTGTGTGTGTGTGTGTGTGTGTGTGTAGTACCCTACTTAGATTTTAGTTTTAAGGCTGAGTGTATAAAACACACACACACACACACACACACACACACTACATTTTCTTTATTCAGTCATCCCTTGATGGATACATAGGTTGATTCCATGTCTTCGTTGTGAATAATGCTGCAATAAACACACACGTGAAGGTAGTTTTTGCTATAATAATTTTTGTTCTTTTGGGTAAATACCTAGTAGTGAGATTTCTCTGTTGAATGGTAGTTCTATTTTTAGTTGTTTGAGAAATCACCTTATTTTTTGCTGTATGGTATCTTCTTTGGGTTCCATATACATTTTATAATTTTTTTGAATCATATTTTGATTTTATTACATTGAATCTGTAGATCGATTTGGGCAGCATGATTACTGTAATAATATTGACTCTTCTAATCCACGAGCATGGAATGTTTTTCCATTTGTCTTTTGCCATCTACAGTTTCTTTCATTGGTGTTTTATAATTTTCCTTGTAGAGGTCTTTCTCCTCCTTGGTTATACATATTCCTAGGTATATTATTTTTATTTTCATAGCTATTATAAGTGGGATTCATTTCTTAATTTTGTTCTCAGCTTGCTCATTATTGGTGTGTAGAAATATACCGAATTTTTAATGTTAATTTTGTATTCAGAAGCTTTACTCAATTCATTTATCAAATCTAGAAGTCTTTCAAAAGAATCTTTAGGATTATCTAGGTGTAAGATTATATCATCAACAAACAGGAATAACTTGACTTCCTCTTTTCCAAGTTAAATGCCTTTTATTTATTTCTCTTGCCTTGTTACTTTAGCTAGGACTTCCAGTACTATGTTAAACATGAGTGGTGAGAGTGGGCATCCTTGTCTTGTTCTAGTTCTTAGGGAGAATATTTTGAACTTTTCTCCTTTCAGTATGATGTTAGTTGTGGGTATTTCATATATGCTTTTATTCTTTTGAGGTGTGTTCCTTCTATGCCTAGTTTGTTGAGGGTCTTTATCATGAAGAGATGCTGAATTTTATCAAATAATTTTTCTGCATCTATTGAGGTGTTCTTTTGATTTTTATTCTTAATTCTGTTTATATGATGAATCACATTTATTGATTTGCATATATTGACCCATCCTTGCATCCCTGTAATAAAACCCACTTGATTGTAGTGTATTATCTTTTTGATATGCTGTTGTAATTTATTTGCTAGTATTTTGTTGAGGATTTTTGCAGCTATATTCATCAGGGATGTTGGTCTATAGTTTTCTTTTTCTGTTGTGTCCTTGGCTAGCATTGGTATTAGTGTGATACTGGCTTGGTAGAACGAGTTACGGAGGATCCTCTCCTTGGCTTTTTGGAACAGTTTCAGTAGGACTGGTGTCAGTTCTTCTTTGTGCAGCTGAACTCTTTTTGTTGTTGGTAATTTTTTTATTACTGATTCTATCTCAATTTCCTTTAGATTTTGTAGTCTGTGATCACAGAGATGTTCATAGTAGTCTCTGATGATCTTTTGGATTTCTGTGATTTCAACTGTAAAGTCTCCATTTTCATTTCTGATTGTGTTTATTTGAATCTTCTTTTTTCTTTCCTTGGTTAGTCTAGCTAGTGGTCTATCAATTTTATCTTTTCAAGGAACTAACTTTTCATTTCATTGCAATCTGCTCCTGAGTGATCTTTAGGTAAATGACAAAATTAAGACAGAAATTATTTTAAATGCAAGAAATGAAAATGGAAGCAAAACATTCCAACATTTCTGCAATACCACAAAAGCAGAGCTAAGACAGAAGTTTATACTGTTAAATACCTACATCAAAAAAATAGAAAGAACACAAATTAACAACCTAATGTCACATCTCAAGGAACTACAAAAAAAGAAAAAACACCCACATCAAAGATAGCAGAAGAAAATAAATAACAAGATCAGAATAGAACTAAATGAAATTGTATCCCTATTCTTATTGTTTGATGTATTAAAAGCAAATTTAATTCATGGTTTTTTTGTTTATCTGCACTCAAACACTAATCAAATGCAGAAATAGTTTAGAATCTTATACAATTTTTGACCTTTAACTTAGAATCAGATTTTTCATCTGATTAAACATTTAATGCTTAACAATATCAACATTGAGGTTGCTTTGAGCAGAGCCAATACATAATTTGCAAAGCTTATTGCAAAATAAAAATGAATTCATAAACAAAAAAGCCATTAAATAAATTATAAAGCCCATTTTTCTTTATTCATTGGTGTGTTTTCTAACTTGTGGTGTTTAAAAATTTGCTATTTAATGTTTTTCTCAGCAAAAAAAAAATTAAATCAATCATTTTTATGTGTTTTATCATTCGCAAAACTAATTTCTAATAAAAATACCAGAGCATTTAACTTGCATATAGAATCACCAAAAATGGCTTGATTTACACTCCATAGCTCGTACAGGTAAATGTATGTTGTTCTTACCAAATCATTGGAAACTCAGCCCAAAACTAACTCAACTATTTTTATTTCACTTGTTGATATTCTTGTATTTTGCCAGCAATCTCTATCTCAGGCTTGAAGAGGAAAAAGATCTGTGGGCTCCCTTCCTTTCCCTTTCCTTCTATGCTCTTCCGTTGTTAGTTGTTAGTCGTTAGTAACAGAGAGAAATAGAACGAGTAAGAAAGAACATGATAGGGCTCTTCGGTCATTTGTTTTTCTTAGAACTTTATTACCTTCTGTCAGTGTTCAGAAAAGAAGGCTCTGGTTTCATTATAAACTGTGACCACTTGGGGCTGTCGGCTGGCCCTGTTTACCCAGGAGAGGACATACCATGGTTAGGCTGCATTGCTTTGAGTCTCACTGGCCTCCTGATACAGTTTAGACATGAGTCTCCTCCAAATCCGACGTGCAAATGTGATCCCCAGTGTTGGAGGCGGGGCCTGGTGGGAAGTGTTTGTATCCTGGGGATGGATCCCTGATGAATAGCTTGGTACCCTCCCTGAGGTAATGAGTGAGTTCTTACTCTATTAGTTTATAGTGAGAACTGGTTGTTTAAAAAACTCTGGCACCTTCCTCTCCTCCTTCTTCTGCTCCCTTTGTCACCATATGACACACAGGCCCCCTTTCCCCTTCTGCCGTGAATGATAGCTTCCTGAGGCCTTCACTGGAAGCAGATGCTGGCACCATGCTTCTTGTAAAGCCTGCAAAACCATAAGCAAAATAAATCCTTTTTCTTTATAAATCACCCAGCCTCAGGTATTCCTTATAGCAGTGCAAATGGTGTAAGGCACCTCCCATGCATCACATGTGGGTCCTGTGGAATATTGTGCTCACGATAGCATCATGGATGCTGTGTAAGTGCAGAGCAGCAAGACATGGAGCTGGCCCCTGCGCTGTGTGCCTCGCTTCTGCTCGTATGCCTGCTGCCCTGTCTCATCGGACGTCACTCACACAAATTCAAAGATAAAATTTTTAAGAATCTCAAGACAGAGAAGCATTAAACCAAGCATGAGGTCCTTCTGAGTGTGGAGCCTGGTCCGACTTCACAGCTTGTCCTTGCATAAGGCCAGACCTGGTGTTGAGAAGCAAGGCTACCAAACATTTCAATAAAGTTAAAACAGTAAAACAATTGTGAAGCTTTGATGTAAAAATCAGTTGCTGAGAAGCTAGAACCATTTTTTAAAAACTCTACTAGGCCTGGTGCGGTGGCTCATGCCTGTAATCCCAACACTTTGGGAGGCCGAGGAGGGTGGATAACCTGAGGTCAGCAGTTCGAGACCAGCCTGACCAATATGATGAAACCCTGTCTCTACTAAAAATATGGAAATTAGCCAGGCATAGTGGTGTGCACCTGTGATCCCAGCTGTTTGGGAGGCTGAGACAGGAGAATTGAACGCGGGAGGTGGTGGTTGCAGTGAGCCGAGATCACACCATTGTACTCCCGCCTGGGCAACAAGAGCAAAACTCCGTCTCAAAAAAAAAAAAAAAAACCTAAAACTCTACTAATGGTATCCAATTATTATACATTTCACTACTGTAGACATACTTTAAAATGCTCTTTTCTAAAAGGTGTCCCGGGTTTGTGTGAACAGCCTATTGATTTGTATTCCTTTCTCCTGCTCTTGATGCATGATGATTACCCAAGCCCAAGATGTATACGGCTGTTAAAAAACAGTGATACAAAGTCCAGTTAATTATGATTAATTTATAGATAACTCATATCACAGAATTTGATCGCACATTTGCTGTCATCTAAAACGTGGCTTTGTATGACTTTTTATCTGTTTATACCTCAATTGAACTATATTCTTGTAAATAGTTGATTATTTCCTGCCCTTAAACCCCAAATAAGCATGATGTTTTGATTTCCTAGATATATCGTACCTCAAATTGCAATCTCATAGATTACAAAGGTAAATTGAGCATTGTGAAGGTAAATAATGTCACTGAATTATACACTTAAAAAATAGTTAAAATGGCAATTTTATGATTTTTTTTTTCAGAGTCTTGCTCTGTCGCCCAGGCTGGAGTGCAATGGTGCTATCTAGGCTCACTGCAACCTCTGCCTCCCGGGTTCAAGTGATTCTCTTCCCCCGCCTCAGCCTCCCAAGTAGCTGGGATTACAGGCACCTACCATCATGCCCGGATGATTTTTATATTTTTGTAGAGACTGGGTTTCACCATGTTGGCCAGGCTAATCTTGAACTCCTGACCTCAGGTGATCCACCTGCCTCAGCCTCCCAAAGTGCTGGGATTACAGGCATGAGCCACTGTGCCCAGCCCTACAATTTTATGTTATATATATTTTCACACAATTTAAAGAGATAAATTGATCTTAGTTTTATGATTTTCCAGAGTATTATGTAGGCATCAAAACATGTGATTCTCAGCACATTTTTTTTGAATAGGAGGGCCAAGTGGTTTATTCTCATTTTTTTCTAGATAAGACAATGGAGGCAAATGCCACTAGTTACTGATAGAACAAAATGTTGAACTGCTAGACTCTAGTTCAATGTCTTTTTTAGTGCTTTGTTCTGCTCCTTGAAAAGAACTATGTATTAATAGCTGTCAGTAACTATTTCTCCATAGTGAAAATAAAATAGCTATTTCACAAAAGTTATTATAAATTAGATCTATCATTTTATTTGTAGTGCTTAGTCTCGCACCTCACCTTTTGTACATAATGATTAAAGCCACCTGCTTTTGCAGACTGTGCCCTTCCTTCCCTGAGTTCAGAGGTCTACTTTTATGAATGTTTTAATTTGGTTGGCATTTGCTTATTAAATGCCTTTGTGTTGATTTTTTTTTTTTTTTTTTTTTTTTTTTTTTTTTTTTTTTTTGACGGAGTCTTGCTCTGTTGCCAGGCCGGAGTGCAGTGGCGAGATCTCAGCTCACTGCAACCTCCGCCTCCCAGGTTCAAGCGATTCTCCTGCCTCAGCCTCCCAAATAGCTGGGACTACAGGCGCACGCTACCATGCCCAGCTAATTTTGGTATTTTTAGTAGAGATGGGGTTTCACCATGTTGGCCAGGATGGTCTCGATCTCTTGACTTCATGATTCGCCTGCCTGGGCCTCTCAAAGTGCTGGGATTACAGGCGTGAGCCACTGTGCCCTGCCGATTTTTGTTTTCTGTGGTGATAAAGACTGACTTGAAAAGCTCAATGTATTTTTCCATACTTTTCAGACTTCCTAAATTTTTTTTCTTTTTATCTTTTTTTTTTTTTTGAGACAGGGTCTTGCTGTGTCACCCAGTACAGTGGCGCGATCTTGGCTCACTGCAACCTCCACCTCCTGGGTTCCAGCAATCCTCCTGACTCAGGCTTCCAAGTAGCTGAGACTACAAGTGCACACCACTATGCCTGGCGAATTTTTGTATTATTTAGTAGAGATGGGGTTTTAGTTTGATGGCCAGGCTGATCTAAATTCCTTCTTATCTTAATCGTCTGCTATGGCAATATTGTTTTGGTTTCTGGGAAGACTAGCAAAACTCCACTTTTCTGTTCTAGAAAGTCTCTGAGACTTAAAATAAATGCCCTGCTGATGCTTATCCTCAAGTCATTACCCAAGATCAACTTGAAGAAGCAAATTTCAGTTTCTCTAAATTGCTGATTGAAGATGCAGTAGGTTCAAATTGTATTGCCTGTCTATAGGAAAGTTGTAGGCGGCAAATCCCCAGGGGATTAAAAAATATATATATATATATATATATATATATATAGAATTTACATAATGACCACAAAACGTTAGCATGATGATTCCAGTGGCATGTTAAAAGATAATAGAACGTAACCACGTGGGGTTGAGTCTCATTAATGAAAGGACTATGTACTAATTAGGGCAAAGGCTCAGATGCTGGAAGAGCCTCTCAAGTGCAAAACCTTTAATATGGAGTTTATTTCTCAGTTATTGTTACAACTGATTCAGGTTTGGTGGGCAGTAATTCCTCTTGAGGTCACATAAAAGCCCACATTTATTTTCTCTTCTAGCCGAGCCATTTCTCTCCCAGGTTTTGTCTTCCATTTGTAGACCTGAAGATGCCACCACCATGTATATGGTTCCAGGCCGTGGAGAGGGGAAACATTTCATAACAAGAGCAGTGACTGTTTTATACCTAGTTTCTTGTCACATTCAATTGGCAAAGCCCTGATCACACGGCTCCACCTACCTAGAAGGGAAGCTAGAAAAGGTTATCTCTAGCTGGGTGGCTGTGTAATCAGGAAGGAAGAAACAACTAATGACCTATAAAATAGCTGTGCAAACTCTTCTTCCTGTACATAATACACTTACCCCAAGGCAAGAAACCTGAACTTTCCTTAGACTGCATACTGATCAGAGTCCAGGATTTTGAAGAACGTAGAGCTTTCTCTGCAAGCTGTGAACATAGAGCCCCATTGTCTCGTGATCTTTAGATGACATAAATGACCTGTTCACTACTAACCAAAATATATGGCAGATCAGGAACAAGAGTATCACAATAAAAATATCCATTGGAAAAAAGTAAAGAATGTGAGATACAAAATATCACAATTCATAGAATCAGTAAGTCCTGTTTGGGAGGAGCTCCAAACCCCAAAGCCCAGCGTTAGTGTATATTCCCTGGTGAGACCCTAGTTCTATTCTTTGGGAAGGGCTTCCTTGTCCAAGGTGGTCTGGGTCACTGGCTTTGTCATCTGTGAGTTCGTCATTGTCTGTTACCCCACTTGGCCCTATTTGAAAGGGATATCATACAGTGTTCCCTCTATGAAGGACATACTACTTTTGTAGATGATTACTTCCTTCTATGGTGAGTTTGGGAGTATAGAGGTTGCTTCAAAGACTGAAGTGAATATTCATTAAATATTGCAAAAATTGATTGTGTTTTGCTTTATTTATTTTGGTTATACTCTGTTCCAGTTAGCAACCTTCAACATTCTTACCTGGATTTGCTTTTGAAAAAAGATTTTCTTATTTATGTTCTCCAATGCTGGGCTCATTCTTCTTTTCTTAATAGTAGCTACTTGGAAACTTTTGAGATACCTATTACCACATATTTGACAAAAAAAAAAAAACCTAAATGAAAGAACTTGATAAAAAGCATTAACTATACACATATTTCCTGCTGTTTGAAAAGCAACTGCCTTTTCCAAATCTGTGAGAGTCTAATTCCAACTAGACTCTGTTGCCATACATCTTTGTTTTCAAAATCACCATTGTTTTCTTAAGCTCATCTCATTCTTGCAACAACTTGCCAAAATCAGAAAGGAACAAATAACAGATATTAATATTTTAGGTCTTCCCCTTTGCTTCTTCTGCAGTTATTTTCACTACAGAAACATGAAATACCTCCCTGGTAATTACAGATTACAGTTTTAAGTAAATTTATTTTCATGCTATAACAAGGGTTCTATATCTGGAATATTTGTTTCCTCACTACTCATTTTCTAATTGTTAAGAAAATCTACATAGCTTTTACTTAGAGGTTGAATGGACCTCATGACCAAATCGTCTCTGAGAGGTGCCACCTCTTAATGCTATTGTATTAAGCATACAATATATATGTATTAAGCATACAATACGCCTCTGAGAGGTTACTTAATATGAAAGCAAGCCACTTTCAGGTATCAATTATTGATATAATAAACATAATAATTCAAAATATTTAAATATATTTGTTGATAAAAATGTTATTTGATATAACTAATTACTGAATAAATAATGGTAATAATAATACAGAAACAGATTTGTACATTACCAACATGATTAAAATTACACGCTTCCGAACATTTAACATGGCTCTGGCAATGCTAGTAAGGAAATTAAATAAGACAAAGAGAACTTACTGATTTTATAAATACGTGGGTAGAAAAAATATTTG
This sequence comes from Pongo pygmaeus, assembly GCF_028885625.2. Lineage (NCBI taxonomy): Eukaryota > Metazoa > Chordata > Mammalia > Primates > Hominidae > Pongo > Pongo pygmaeus. The sequence continues at coordinate 129,163,790 of NC_072385.2, forward strand.
CAGTAAATATGGCTGTATACCTGGAAAATCCTTCATTAACTTCTATTACAAAAAATAAACCGTTTTTCTCCTAAAGCCAGCTTCTTTTTATGTTCACCAAATCCCATTGCCTTCATTTTCAGGGACTTTATACTGTTAATGACTGTTAATCATCTCTGCTTTCCATTAACTCCAGGATGGCTCACTTCTTATTCTCTCCCAGTGTTATTGAAGGTCTTTCATTTTAGGAGCCCTTCTTTGATTCCATAATACCCTCTGATTTTTTTCTCTCAGATCTTCTTTCTCTTATGCTCATTGTCTTCAAAAGTGTTTTCCTCTAAATAAAATCTTCCATTTTCTTACATCTTTTTTATTCCTCAATCCCCTTGCTGTGGCCTAAATGTTTGTGTTCTTCCAAAATTCATAAGTTAAAATCGAATCCCCAATACAATAGCATTAAGAGGTGGGACCTCTCAGAGATGATTTGGTCATGAGGGCCTTTGCTAATGAATGGGACCAGAGCCCTTATAAAAGAGTCCCCAAGGACCTTGTTTGTCTCTTCTGCCATGTGAGAAGACAGCGGGAAGGTACCATCTTTGAGGCAGAGCGTGAGCCCTCATAAGACATCACACCTTCTGTTACCTCAATCTTGAACTTCCCAGCCTTCAGAACTGTGAGCAGTAAATCTCTGTGATTTATAAAGTGCCCAGCCTAAGGCATTTTGCTATGGCAGCCTGAATAGACTCAGATACCACTTCAATTTGAATTCAGCTTCTACTATTAAACCAAATCTATTCTCACTAGTATCATCATGAAAACCAATGACCACCTTTTAACTTTCCTATGTGTTGAATTCACATTAGCAACCAAATAAACTATTCATGCCAACCTTCAAAATTATCTCTATTTTTTTCTTAATTGATGCCATGTTCTTACGGTTTATTTTAATTCAATATTTTTAGTAAACAATATACTTTTTATTTTCATATTTTACTACCCTTGGGTAAGCCACCATTATTTCTGTCCAGTGTTTTGAAAAAAGATTTTTTTTTTCTGTGAATGATGATACAGTTGGAAGGAAGTTAAAATATACATTTAGGTGTAGGGACATTGAACAGCTTGGGTGTAAATGTCAACTAGAACCATAGCATGTACATCCTATGCCTTGAAAAGTTTAAGTGTTATCCCATTAGCAGAAACCTGCTTCTACATTCTGTTTATTGAAGGTGATTAGTAAATATTTGATAAATAAAAATAAACCCATAATTACTATAGCATGAATAAAAATAATCTATACATAAAACTACCATGGGCAAAAATAGACCAAAATGCAGGCTTTGTCTTTTGCAAAGGAGGAGTATGGTTACATTTCTTAATTTTTTTGTATTTTCATATTTACTAAATTTAGGATATATTTACGTATTACAGTAAAATAAACAGATTTTTAATTTGAAAATACATACATCTTAATGCTCCTAGCTAAGGATGTGGCTGCAACATCTCACTGCCCTCAGGTTTCAGCAGGAGGGCCTGTGGAAATAGAACTTGGTGTATTTTTGCACATGCCCCACCAAAGATTCAACCAAGGATTACCCTTTGAATTTAGTTTTTCTCTTTATCTCCTTTCAAGTATTTCCCTTGCTTTTTTTTTTTTTTTTGACGGAGTCTCGCTGTGTTGCCCGGGCTGGAGTGCAGTGGCGTGATCTCAGCTCACTGCAAGTTCCCTTGCATTTTTAAAGCTTCATGTCATTGATAATTTTAAAGGATAAGTGATTTTCATTTTGGAGAATGTCTACAATCTAGATAAGTCAGATTATTTCCCCTTTATGTTAAGCAGTTTAGGTAACATACTATGTAAGCAGTTTTTTTTTGTAATTCCCATCGCCTTACATCAGAGGAAATCTGATGTCAGGTTGCTCCAATACTGGTGATGCTAAGTTTAACAACTTAAGATATTGTCTGCCAGATTTGTTCACTGTAAAGATACATCTTCATTTGTAATTAATAAGTACTCTGTGACAATAATATCCGATGATTTTTTTCACTCATTGATGGTTCTTGCCTGAAACAATGATTGCACTTACTTTGCAGTTCTTTCATTCCTTCTACATTTCAATATTTACTGACATTCTTCTGTGAAGTAGAGCTTAAACCATTCCCTGTATATTCATTTTTTAAAAAATCTTGATTTATAGTCATTTTATTTTCAATCTATTATTATTCATTGGTATCATTAGTAATTTCACGGTGAAATTGTTTCAAACTTAGCCAGTAGGAACCCCTTAGAATTATCTTTTTTACATTCTTATTCACAGTCTTCAAACCTTCTGTTGAAGCTTTCTACACACACACACACACACACACACACACACACACACACACGACTTACTGAAACTCTCTAAAGGCTCAATTAATTTTCACAATTTGAGCCCACCCTGCAGTGGTAGAAAATTGCAAGCCCTGCAGGAGCCCTCTCCTCCTCCCCTTCAGCCACACCCCACATCCCATAAATGTTTGAATATTTTCTTGTTTTCCAGCATGAGATGTCCTACACTCGCTTGTACTTTCCTGGCCTCCGAACTGGCAAACTGCTTCTTCCAGGAACTTCAGTTCATTCTAGTGAAGAGTGGGATTTGGAGACCAAGATGTAAGTATTTAAACCTATTTAAATGCCGCCTTTTAATATGAACATATTTTATATTTTGTATATATATAAAATTTAAACATAAATATGTTAGAAGCATAGCGAGAAATTTACAAAATACAACTTATGGAGCAAGCAAAAATAGAAGCACATAAAAGGACACATAATCTTCCTTCAGGCAAAAACTAAGTCCTGTAAAATTTGTAATCTTCTCAAAATGAATTAATGGGTTAATGAAATTAGAAGCCAAATCCCCTGTTTTTTGGAACATCATAGAAATATTCCTATTCATTTGAAGGGAAATACAGGAAACTATTGGTAAAATAAAATAGACATAATGGGGCTAGAAGACATGGAAGTACATTTTAGCTCTGAAATAAATAAAGCAGTGTGGTATTTACCTAACAATGGACAAAGAATAGAATTATTTCAGAGAAACAAAATAGCACATTGAAGAAATTAGTAGAGTACAAATCGGGGGACAAACATGGACGTATTAAATGATACTGGAGAAACTGCTAGCAACTTCACAACTGTAATACTAATTTTCATCATTTTAAGTTTCAGACTAATCAATTTGTTAAAAAATATAAGAAGAAAACGTCAGTAATTGAACAGTGGAATTTAACAACTTGCAAGCATAAACATTTCATGACATTTTTACATTGAACAGCATCATAAATAAAATTAAGAGGCACGTTATACATGAATAAAAATATTGGATTATTACGAAAAACGTGTTTACAATAAAGAGCACAGCAAGGAGATAAACAGCTCACATCACAGTGTGAACAGTCAACGTAGTTTTCAAAAAAACAAATGCCAACAAGTAAAGACATCTTTCACATGTCACGATGACATGTTTTTAAGCCTCCAGGTTTGTCAAGGGTGCAGTGAAAAAGGAACTGATACACTGCTTGGGAGAAGCTATGCTGGTCATAGCTTTCCAAGAGCTACTTGTGAAAAGTGCCCCACGACCCTCAACATGACTCTACGAGTTTATCCTGGAATTTCATGTCTAGATTTTAAAAATGAAAACATTACGACGTAAGCACGGCCATTTTGAACAAGTGTTTTATATATTGCACACTCAAATAAGAGAATGCTGTGCAGCCATTGTCATGCATTTGAAAAACACTTCAAAACATTGAGATATATTCAAAACATTAAAAAGTATACATTAAAAAACACAGACTACTTCACTACGCATGCACTCCAGAAGCATATACCATTTGGAGTATCTATATACTTAGTATGTATATGGATATATATAGCTATACAAAAATCAAATGATATCACATATATGACATTTTTTGTTACCCATACACCTGGTCAGAAGTGTTTGAAAGCATGTATCACAAATATTAACACCATTTTTTGGGGGGTGTGATATGATCAATGTAATCTTAATATGTATTTGCATTTGAAATTTTTAGAAATGATCATATACTGCCATTATCTAAAGTATTAGAAAAATTTTAAAAATTGTCTTCCAAAAAAAATAGATTTCTCTCTTCATGGTTGCCTAAGACGCAGTATATAACTTTTTAAAGATTTTTCACTTTATGAAAATATCAGTCTAGATTAGAGCTGTCTAATATTTCTACTCAGTTGATGAATAAAAAGTAAAAACCGTGGTCACCGTGGTCAACCCTAAATGATGTTTTAATTTTTTAAAATTTGTGAAGAATGTAACACATTCACGTTTCTGTCTATAAATTTAACATATTCACATTTCTGTCTATAAGTATGAATAAAAATATCTCCATATCACTTTGAAGTGACTTATGTCAGCCAGCTCTCACACTAGACTTTGGAAGTTGAAATTCAACTGCTTCTCTTACTGGTGGTGAATCTGTACATGCAGCAGCCTCAATTCTTGCCTCCTCAGAAAAAGGGAAAAAAGGTGCCTCAGAAGCAACTTTTAGCACAGGAGAGAATAGTTTACTAAAAAGCTTTAGAGCAGGAATGAAAGGAAGGAAAGTACACCTGGAAGAAGCCCAAGCAGGAGACTTGAAGGACAAGTGCAAGGCTTGACCTTTGTCTTGGGTTTTACATGTTGACACGGTTCTGTGTCCTAAATTGGTGGGTTCTTGTTCTTAGTGGTTTCAAGACTGAAGCTGCAGACTTTCGTGTTGAGTGTTACAGCCCATAAATGCGGTGCAGACTCATAGAACCAGCAGCACCAAGATTTATTACAATGGACAAAAGAACACAACCTCCACAAGATGTAAGACAACAGGAGCAGGTTGCTTCTAGTGGTTAGGGCAGGCTGCTTTTATTTCCTTATCCAACCCCACCCACATCCTGCCGATTGGTCCATTTTACAGAGAGCTGATTGGTCCGTTTTACAGAGAGCCGATTGGTCTGTTTTACAGAGAGCTGATAGGTCCATTTTGACAGGGTGCTGATTGGTGCATTTACAATCCCCGAGCTAGACACAGAGTGCTGATTGGTGCATTTACAATCCTCTAGCTAGACATAAAAGTTCTCCAAGTCCCCACTAGGTTAGCTAGACACAGACCACTGATAGGTGTGTTTACAAACCTTTAGACCCAAAGTGCTGGTTGGTGCATTTACAATCATCTAACTAGATATAAAAGTTCTCCAAGTCCCCACCAGATTAGCTAGATACAGAGTGCTGGTTGGTGCATCCACAAACCCTGAGCTAGACACGGAGTGCTGATTGGTGCATTTACAATCCTCCAGCTAGACATAAAAGTTCTCCAAGACCCCACCAGATTCAGGAGCCCAGCTGGCTTGGCCTAGTGGATCCCTCACCGGGGCCACGGGCGGAGCTGTCAGCTGTCTGCCCCCCACACTCCTCAGTTCTTAGGCAGTGGATGGGACCGGGTGCCGCAGAGCAGGGGGTGGTGCCCGTTGGGGAGGCTCAGGCCGCTGGGGAGCCCACGGTGGGGGCAGTTTGGGGAGGCTCAGGCATGGCGGGCTGCAGATCCCGAGCCCTGCCCCCTGGGGAGGCAGCTGAGGCCCGGAGAGAATTCGAGTGCAATGCAGGTGGGCTGGCACTGCTGGCGGACCCAGTGCACCCTCCACAGCTGCTGGCCCGGTGCTAAGCCCCTCACGGCTGGGGGGGGGGGGCGGTCTGAGGTGCTGGCTGGCAGTCCCACACTGGGACCGCGCCAAGCGCAGCCCCAGTTCCCACCCACACCTGTCCCTCCACACCTCCCAGCAAGCAGAGGGAGCCGGCCTGGGACAGCTCAGAGAGGGTCTCCCACAGTGGCAGCGGCAGGCTGAAGGGCTCCTCAAGTGCTGCCAGAGTGGACCCCTAGGCCGAGGAGGCGCCAAGAGCGAGCGAGGGGTGCTAGCACGTTGTCACTTCTCACTTTCAGGGTCTTGTGTCCTTCTCCCCGATTCTTCTCTTGGGGTGGGCTGCCCACCTGCGTGGTGAGCTGCTAAGGCTAGGCAGGGGAGCATGGCCAGTGTGTTTACTGGAGTTGTACACATGCTGACCTGGCAGGTTCCTCCCTTTTCCCTGGAGTGCCCTGGAAGGTCGTATCTCGGACTTCGCCATTTTGCCTCTTAGCACGCTTGTGTGAACCCACTCGCCCAGCTCCCCAGATCTTATCAGGAAGCTGCTCATCACCAGCTTCAGGTTTTTCCTATCTTTAGGGAAATTGTCTTTCCTGTGTGACAGCTGCCTTCAATCCCTGTGGGCAGCGAGGAGCCCGGCCAGGCTGGCCCCCTGCTGTGCAGTCCCCGGGGACTTGGGGGTCCTCACCGACCCTGGCCCAGAGGCCCCAGGCAGCACCCGCCTCAGCCACCATGCATCTCACTGAGCAAACCCCAGGGCGCCCGGTTGGTGTCCTGAGATGACCGCCTCTAGCTGGGCTGTCATTTGTTCTCAGGAGAACACCCCGTCCATCTCCATCGCTGACAGAACCTGGGACCCACAGTGCACACACCCTGAGCCCTGGCGGGACACACGCGCCCCTGCGCCCCGGGCCCCTGAGGCCCGGGCGACCTCAGCTCCCTCCCTTGGTGTTGGTTTTACTGTGTTCCTTGTAGGGATTAGAGCCAAGAGGAAAATGAATATGCTTGGAGTTTCATGGTAGCTTTTTATTTTTCCTTTGCATTCATGGGCTGCTACAGATCAGATTTAGATGATCCCAAGCATGCGTACTTGATTCTTTCACATACTGGCGTGGCATTTGCCAGAGAACTGAATGTATTCATCTAAAAGGCAACTTTAAAAGAAAAAGAACTCTACTCCTTTCAGGTCGTGGGTGTGGTCCTTTCTGCGTCAGCCTCTTCACTGCTGTGCACCTTTTATTCTCTCTGGAAAAATGCTCACTTCTAGCCTATCCGTCTACTCGTTTTTTTGTTTTTGTTTTTGTTTTTTTTTTTTAAGGCAAAGCTATTCCTCTTATAAGTAGGCATATTTTATTATGGAGATGCCTTTTCTAATTCAAACAAAACAAAACAAATTTTGTTTCTACTTACACAATTTAATTGCGTATATTGTCAATATTGTCAATCATTAACTTGTCCTGCCAATAGATGTTCCAATGCAAGGAAACTGCAACCGAAATGATACAGAAGAGTGTCATACAGTATTTCCACTGAATAAGCACATTCCCATTTTAAATCAAGCACATCTGCTAATTGCCAGCGTGTTCCTGTATTAACAAAACACGCAATTTTCTAGGAAGTTGTATTGTTGCTAACAGTATAATAATGCAGTTTAGCTTGGCTCTGTTTGGAAACACAATGCCAGTGAACCTTGCATTTTGTTGTCATTGGCTAGAAGCCACGACTTTCACTCAGCCCCTGGTCCTAGAGCTCACATCCAGTCTGGAAGAGACCAAAATGTCTGTATATGGTTGGAATCCTGAAGGCCTGACAGATACAGCACCATAAATCTAAGATCTTTTAAATTTTTTTTGAAGTAAAGAGTTTAAATACCTATTTTAAAGACATTATTACATTATGACAGATATCCAAAACGACTTTGAGAGAAAAACCAAAAGTTAAAACTTAAGAAAATTCCATATCAACAAGAGAAAACAAGTATATTTATATTCTTTGACCTAAGTATTTGTATTGCATCTTACAAGTCTTTTATTTTATTTTTTATGTTTTATTTCCATAGGTTTTTGGGGAACTGGTGGTGTTTAGTTACACAAATAGTCCTTTAGTGGTGATTTCTGAGATTTTGGTGCACCCATCACCGGAGCAGTATACACTGTACCTAATTACAAGTCCATTTTAGAATGCTGTGAATATACTCAGAATGCTTGATATTTTCTTGAGTACTTTATCAATTCAAAGTATTTTCCTTTTAATTTTTCCTGCCAGTTATGAGGTAGGAGGCATGACTTGACTCCAGAGCCAGGACTCAGCGAACCAGAATGAGGACTAGCTAAAACAGGACCAGGATAAAAGTATCTTTCAGTCAAACATGTCCACCAGTGTGCCATGTCAATTTACCGTTGTCGTGGCAACACGTGGGCATTACCATCCCTTTCCATGGCAATAGCCCAATGATTCCTACTCCTTTCCTAGAAATTTCTGCATGAACTGCCCCTTAATCTGCATGCAATTAAAAGTAGGTATAAATAGGGCTAGAAAACTGCCCTGAGCTGCTACTCTCTGCTTATGGAGTATCCCTGCTCTTCAGGAGCAGTCACGGAGCATTAACACTGCCCCTTCAATAAAGCTATCTTCTTCTATCTATGGCTCGCCTTTGAATTCTTTCCTGGGCAAAGCCAAGAACCCTCACTGGCTAAGCTCAACTTTCAGGCTCATCTGCCCTGCATCCATTGTTTTCAAGATGGTGGTGGAATAAGACATATATGCAAACTTAAATCTTGTTTTTCCCATAAGTAATAATGGATGACCTATAAATGTCATGATGTTATAGAAGAATTAATCTCTGCTTGATAAGGTGTCTTATAAAACACATTCTTCAAATCTCTAAAATAATTGAGATATAGTTACATTAAGGGGAGAAAACTAAGTGATCATACCTCGTCTTAGTAAACATCATCACTGGTGTTCATGTTTAAGACAATTATCCAGATTCTTTGTTCTGGGTGTTAGTGGAAGTGGCAGTTTTCAGGGGCTAAGAAGAGCCTCTTGGAGTTCTTTCTTGGTTTGCAAGCAACAGAAAGCAACAAGGTGAGCCTTAAGCAAGCTAATGAGAAGAACAACAATTTCTTTATAAGTATAAAAAGGAATAAAAGATAAATCTAAAGAAAGAAACAAAGCTCTTCTTGAGTCTGTTGACTTTGGCTCTGAGCCCTACCATTAACGTAAACCCTCAATTTCATGCCTCCGTGGTTCTCGGTAAAGATTGTAAACAAATGAAACGTGGTAGAACTTGATAAAAGATGGTCAGTGTTTTGATGAAAAATTGAAGAGACTTGAGTGAAAGAGTGGCCAGAAAGTGGAGACTAGTTAGACATTCCAATTAGTGCCCACTGGGCAAAGTCTACACCACAATAGACCGTGGGATCCTGTTTGATATGCAGAGAATGAATAACACATGTATGGATTTCCTTCTCTGAAAGGCATTATAGTAGGACTACTGATAGATATTTTATTTAATCTTCACAATAACCCCATGAAATACTCATTTTTCTCTACATTTAATGTGAAGAAATGTAGATTTCCTTCTACATATATAGATTTCCTTCTCTGAAAGGCATTATAGTAGGACTACTGATAGATATTTTATTTAATCTTCACAATAACCCCATGAAATACTCATTTTTCTCTACATTTAATGTGAAGAAATGTAGATTTCCTTCTACATGTATGGATTTCCTTCTCTGAAAGGCATTATAGTAGGACCACTGATAGATATTTTATTTAATCTTCACGATAACCCCATGAAATACTCATTTTTCTCTACATTTAATGTGGAGAAAATGAGGCTTGGAAAAGGCAAGTGCTCAGCAACAAAGCTAATGAGAGGCAGGATGTGTATTTAAACACTCGGGTCCACCTGACTCCAGACCCTTCCTGAGAGAAACGACATTTGTAGAAATCCCTTCCCATTTTCATCAAGGCATTGCTGTGCTCTAAAAGTCATACAGGAACACAGGATCCAATGAGAGCAGCATATTTAAAAAAGCTCTATTTCCCCCTGGGTTTTCTTCAGAATAATTTGAAGATAGTAGAAGTTGCACAGGATAATGGCTAAGTGCATTTCCGCTGGGGCCAGATCAGCAAGATAGTTCCTACCTGTGTAGTCTTGGCTAAGTTAATCAGTCTCAGTTTCCTCATATATAAAATAGAGATGTGAATAGTGTCAGCAATGTGATTGCTGTATGGATTCCATACATTGATCTACAGAAAATATTTACAACACTGCTTGACACTAGCATAAAGATCTATTTGTTTTGTGTATATTTTTATCATTATTTTTATTTATTATTGTTTTAATTTTGCTTTGTGTGTCAGATTGAAAACTTTGTCTCTGGTCTTTACCCCATTTTCATGGGGGGCGGGTAGATGTCAGTAGCTCCTCTTAGTCCTGCTTATTTTATATCAAGGCTTTGATTAGTCCTGAGAGAGGCAGAGCTGTGTTGTGAAGTAGCCAACATTTTCGAATAAGGAAACAGAGAATTATGGAGGTAATAATAATAGGATCCTCTTATATTTATACTGAAATTATTTCTTATTAACTCATTGTGTCTTACTTTTATTTGTTAATTGAATATTTATGACTTAAGCAAAAATTTACACTAGTGAAATTGTCATGAAACTTGGCATAAGTTGGTTCTTATGCCAACTTATGTGACTGAAATAGAGAAAGCATTCTGAAACTCATTTGGTAGCCAGTTCACTAAAGCTCAGAGAGTTTAAGAAACAGGTACACAATGAAACCATTTTCCAATATGGAACTGGGACTTAAATCCTGGCTTCTTGGATTCTTCCCCATGTGGCACCGTCTTGCCTACATTTTATTTAAATGAGGTGTCACATTTCCCTATTCTTAGAAGTTCAGACTTGAAATTCATCAAGAAATAGCGTTTGAGCACATGGTTCCTAAACACAAAATGCCTAAACCTCAGGAAATTTCTCTTTCTCAAGCGTTATCTTAACAGAAGTGGAGGGCTACTGAACAAAGCGAATAGATGATTAAATATACAATAGGAAGAATACATATTTACATATACACACATACTTGCAAACATGCTCAATGACAATTTCAGGTCATTAGCAACAAAACAGCTTTGTGACCTAGGAATGGCAATGATACCTCCCTCTCTCTTGACAGCACTTGGCAATCTAATTTTTCTTCTGGTAAAACACCTTAATAAATTCACTGCTGGACTTAACAAATTGTTACAGACCATAGTTTGATTTCCTATTGTTTTACTAATTTGTCTTATAACATTTGGTTGCTAAAAATATATCATCAAAATATTAAGCAAAACTAAAATCAAAAACTATCAAAAAAATCATGGCCAGGTCTGAAGGACATTGCATAATGAAAATAGAAAAGTTAGAAGAAATTCCCATAGAGACAAACAGCAGTGTTCAATATGAAGGACAGAGTACATGCACATATATCACACAATCATATGTCAGAAATATTTTGAAAACACGAAGAGAATTCAAACAAAAGTCACCTCTACTCTCTTCACTTCAAAAATAACTGCAACTATTATGATATTTACTGCTCTGAATTCTAAACATTGCTTATATAAATGGTTCATAGTGTATAACTTGTTTTATAAGCTACTTTTATTTCACTCTATCTTCATACATAACTATATATATTAATATAACATCATCTTAAATGACTGCTTACTGTTTCATTTTAATTATGCACCACCATTTACTTCACCAAATCTGTACTATTAAATAAGTATTTTAGTTTTTATTTCTGATACAATAAATGTTCTTGTCGGTAAGTATTCATGTAAATTCTTATTTATCTTTAGTATAAAATCTCAATAACAGAAGACCTCACCCTGCACAGGTGTGGTTCTTGCTTCCAGAAATAATGTGAGATGATCCTCCATGATGGTGTTTGCCCATGTGTGTTTCTATCAGCACCATGGCGTGTTGCGTGCCGGCTGCCTGTGCTCTCCTGCTGTTGTCAAACATCATTTCAAACACTGTTCGTTTACCAGGAAAAAATGCAGTCTTGTTTTATATGAGAAGTTTGATTGAAGCCATATATGTATATCTCTGTGCATATCTGTGTATGCATATGTATTGGACTATTGGACTATATGTGTATACATATATGTGTATGTGTGTACATATATGTATATACATGCATATGTATATATATGCCTGCACATATATACACGTGTATGTATTTGCATATGTATATAGATATGCCTACACATATATGCATGTGTCTGAGTGTATGTGTAGCTGCATGTGTACTTATATGAGTATATATGTACGTATTTGCTCATTTGCACATGCACGGGCATGTGTGTGTACTTTAGCTCTTTGAGGCCACATGCTTTAAAGAGTGCCACACTTTGCCTCACAGTGAACATTAGTGTAATGGAGATGCCTTTTCAACTTCATGTGAGCATCATTTTCAGCACTGAGGAGGACTGCACAAGGCTCCTGGGCCTGTGGTCCCGGCTCCATCAGACCAGGGCATAGAATCCAAACATTTCTACCTGCCTACATGAAGGATGTAAAAGACACAGATTTTCAAGTACAGATGCCGAATGAGGTGTTTCTTTCTCCTGATTTTCATGAGAATATTTTCATTTTTCTCTGATAAATAAATATTGTTGTTATTATTATCATTTGTCAATATGCAATCCAATGAGTAGCTTCCCTTCTAGGTTCTCCTCTCACTTGGGTCCCTGAAGCTACAGCAAACTCCTCGCACGCCCAAGGAGATCCACATTTGCTACAGCCTTAACAATAATATGGGTCTCATTCAGCAACTGGGGGGAAAAAGGGAAGAATAATTTATATTGGAAACATTTTTTAAATTATAAACTCATTTCAAATCTGCAGGCACCTCCTGCCCTCTCTCCCTGAATCCTGCAGCAGAGCCACTGGGCCTTCTGCTCTGGGCCTACCCTTCCCCAGACCAAGGACACTTCCACTCTCAGTGTCTCCCAATCCCATCCTCCTGGTCACCACCTGGATGAGCAAAATTCACTCTTACCCAGCTCATTAGAAAGCAATGATCTTGTGGGAAATGACAAACTTCTATTATTTTCAATGTATATTTTTAAACGCCTGTTGCAGTTACTAAATTGAATTATTACTTGGTCTCATCTAACAGTGTGCCCATAAATGTGCATTCTCATTTCTTTCTGTTATTTTAAATGTTGCCTTGATAGTGGGGCTAGGGTAGCAGAAATTCTCCCTCGCCAAGACTAGCCCTGGAGACATGCTTCTGTATGTGCGCTCTGCAAACCTCCATTAAGAGCTGGGCAAGGGACAAGTGCCTGGGCCCTGACTTTTCATTAGTTATGGTAACAGGCATACCATTGATTTTTTTAGAGTGCCTGTGTGCCTGTGTGCTGTGTGTGTGTGTGTGTGTGTGTGTGTGTGTGTGCATCGGTCTGTTTCCAGTGTAACAGTGGGCCTAAACCCAAGTTCTGTGCCAAAATCATATTCAGAACAAGTACTTTCAGCACAAAATAAGCATCTCTCAATTAGAGTGGGTTCACTTTCTTTTTTGCTGCCCTTATTGTAGGATTTGCTTCTGCAAAATTTATAGTCATGAGGCTAGAGCTGTTTAGTCCAGGCCTCCCATCTGGGGCTGGCTTCCCATGGGGTGGATTCTTATTTTATTCTGAAACTCCTCACACTTTATCAGTCACATGAAATGTGAGAATGTTTTTCTACCATTTTAGTGAGTCTGTGTATATCCAAGTAGGCTATATGATGGACTCTTTTTGTGCTAAATATATATATTTTTAAATTTTCCAAATACAGGACTAAAGCCCTTTAGGTATTTTTTATGAAGAAATTTGTAAGTATTTATATTCACTTCTCACTTTTCAATGATCTTTTTCTTCCTTTGGTGACTGTCAAAGGCTTCCTTCCCTACCTCTTTATATAATAAAAATATCTATGGAACGTCTGTGTTTTGTGAATAGCAGACCTCTACTAGTTTTAAATTGAATGAAGCTCTGTTTGTATCCCATTGAGTCCAACTTTCATTCTCATAGTCACCTTCCAAATGTCCAGGTCAAAGGAGAGTCAAGCCTTGTCACGATAACTGGGTCAGTAACCAATTGTGTTTGTATTGTAAGTACATTTTTATGGAAAATTCTTATCCAATTACTAAGGCACACTGATAAAGAGATTGATTTTCCTGAAGCATAAACCTGACCATAACACTTCCCATTGTGAAACCCACAAATGACATTCTACAGCCCAGATGCCTACACTGACGGTCAAAGCCCAACACAATGAGAAAACACATTTCTTTATACTTTCTTTTCTCCTACTCCTCCTCATTTACCTGTATCTTAACCAAAATTGTACTTCATCATAATCATTTGCCTTGTGTCTTTACTCCATTTTTTCTTTTCTTTCTGTAAGGCCTTTCTTTTTCTGGTTACATGTATTTAAATTCTTCGTGTCTATCACAGAATATGGTAAGTGGCTGTGTCCTTAAGAAAGTCTCTGTGACTCTCAGCATTAGGACTTTCCCTCTTCCCTGTCAGTCCTAGTACCTTTTCCTCCTTTAATCCACAAATACTCTGTGCCTCTGTCTTCTGGACTTAAGTATTTTATAACTTAGAATATAATTGTTTGTCCAGCTGGTAGAGTAATGGAACAGAATGGTGATACCAGTATCTGGGTTATATCTGACTCACAGCCCTGCTACCTCATGAATTTGTTATATGTAGATCCTCCCTAAATTTCATCTCTCCTGTGAAAAATGGGATAATAACCACTGTGACAGATTCTGTTGGTTGGTTGATCTTTCCAACCCCCTTCATGGGTGTAGAAGCTAGAAAGCCAAAAACAGCAATTTTCAGACTCAGCTGAAATTAAAATTTTAGATGTATTGTCAGATCTGCCAACCAGAATTAGTTGGAATTTTGGAGTTTGTAAATATATCCTATGGGTAGAGATGGTGTATGAGAAACCCGTTCTGTTTTTGTGTTTTGGGAGCTGCAGCTGCGTTGGCTTTCAGAAACAGCTGTGATGTCCTGATTTTGGGAGGCCCAGTGGCTCCCCTGATGGCTCAGGTCTACACGTGATCATGGCCGTCCACATTCAGATCTCAGTCTAGAGCTGCTTTTCTTTAGTCCTTCTGGCAACCAATAACTATAATAAATCTCTTTTTCCTTAAATTAGCTAGAGGAGATTTTTATCTGTGCAATTGAAGTTAGAGCCATACAATAATCTTCCAGCGTGCCTGTTGCACTTGAATGAAATAATATGTTCAACTACCTAAAATAATCACTTACACATTGTAAATAAATGCACTATCATCCTTTTCCAGTTAAAAATAATCCTACTTTATTAACACCACATTTCTTAGTTGTAGGATCATTCTGACATAAGCTCATTGAGAGTAAGACCCGTGGTTGATTAATCTTTTCTCTGTCCCAATAGCCAACAGGATGCATTCCTGCATAGCCGGTAACCAATAATACATTTTGAATTAAGAGGAGTAGAGGCTAA
This sequence comes from Pongo pygmaeus, assembly GCF_028885625.2. Classification (NCBI taxonomy): domain Eukaryota; kingdom Metazoa; phylum Chordata; class Mammalia; order Primates; family Hominidae; genus Pongo; species Pongo pygmaeus. Next base: position 129,179,019 of record NC_072385.2, read on the forward strand.
TAAGAATATTTCCCATGTGATTGATATATTTTTATACCAATTAAACAGTCAAGAACCATTATAGATTCTACAGTTTTTAAAGAAGAAACACAGAAAACTTTGCTTTTAGTCTCAATTTTTTACCTCAATAATCAAGTAAAATGCAAAAAAAGAGTAATGAGATACACAGCTTGATTTTAATTTACTCACTGAGTGCCTTGTCCACTGACAACACACTTCAATGACAGAGGGTAATAAACATAATCACTGTTTGACTTTTTTTTCAGAAAGTATGCTCAAGTCCTGTCTAAGTTGGTTTGTGCAGAATGCCAGAGAAGATTCTTGTATGGAAAATGTGAGCTTAGGAAAGTAAGCCCATCGGTGACGCTGGAATATGTTTCTAAAGCAATTCTACAAAGAATATGCCAAATTGCATTTGCTAATTTGCCCTGCTTCCTTTGAAGGGCAGAGTTTACCTATTTATGTATAGTTTTTGGAAACTGGTGGAAAATAAGCCAATTCCTATTTGTTTCTGACAGTTTAGAAAGAATTATTTATTGCTTTTATGGGAATGTGCTTCTTCTTTTCCCTCACACTGGACCTTAGCATTGTACTCCTGGAATGATAATCATCTATTTCTTTCCTCACACTACTGAGCCTGGAGTGACCCCGTCTGACCCAATTGAAATTGATTTTGTTGTTGAACTCCTAGCTAGTGCAAATTAATCTTAGATCCATACAAGATCAGGGAAGCAAGACAAAGAGTACAAAGACCTCAAGTACTGAGGGAAAAATTAGTTCTGGAGAAGGTATTTTAAGTTTGGCAAGATAAATGGCTACAATGACTTGCTTTGATAGAACATCTGTAGGAAGGGGGAGGAGAATGACGGGGCCTCTCGGAGAAAGGCTGTAATTTAATAGCCTAATTTCCTGTCTGGTCCTGCAAAAATATCTGCCTGCTCCTGAAGCTGATGAAAATCACCAAGGGTTTGATTTGGTCCCTAGTGTGGGACAAGCTGAGACCCATCTTTCCCTCAGATGCTTGAGGCAATCAGTGGTGCTTCAGCAGACAGAGAAGGTTTCTGTCTCCTCATTCCAAAATAAAAATTTGATCATCCTGAGAAATGTATCCCATGCCCACAAGTGGGGTTGGCAATGGCTATTTGCCACATGACACCTAAGTCCACCCCCCACGTTAGTGAGGAAAGGAATTTTGTTCTGGGATAACTTTTGTAACTCACTGTTGCCCCAGTTAAACAAATATGGCTAAATCTCCTAAGAGTCAAAGTGGCAGTCTCACCCTTTAAGCAGGTTCCTCATCCAAATCACAACTCCGTTCGTTTTTTTTAAATCTTATCCACAATCACTGAAATGCCTCTAGGACACATTTTCTGATTCTTAAAAAAAGACAATTCTAATTAGTTCTTTAACACACTGACCTAATTTCCACTATTCGAATGGCCTCCCCCTGAACAGGGACTCTTTGATGGGCCTTGGAGATATCGGATGCCCCGAGGTCCTGCTGCCTATATCGAATTACTAACACTCCCTAATTCCGGATTCGCCATGCTGAGTACAATGAACCGTCAAACAGATACGTGTGCCAGGGTGAGCAGGCTTCACAGCACTGAAATGTCACTGTGTAATAGATTCTGAAATCTGTGGCCTATCAAAAAGGAAATAGGGGCTCCACTGCTCCCTTCATCACCCCAAATTTCATCTTCACACAGATGTCATTGTCTCTTTCCTTTCAATCTAACAATTTTTATAAGAATAAATTTCCAGAAACAGTTGAGTAACGCAAATGCCAAATTATAACTTAAAGTTGATGATGTTGGTGCTTTAAATAAGTATCTTTTAATATTATTGACCTCAAATAATGGTTAGCTGCACAATAACAGTGTTTTAACATTGATCTTAAAATTAATGAATTTATTTTAACTGAAGACAAAATGAGATAACATTTTTTAAAATATTTAATGTCATCTTACCATCCAAATATAAGACTTTTTCTTCTGTGTGCTTTATTACATTTTGTGTGTGTATATATATATATTTATATATATTATATATGTTTATATTGTATATAGTTGAAATCATAGGAACCTATTTTCTCTTTTCTTGGAAAAATATGATATAATTGCTACTCTTCTATATAGATTCTATAATAGTAACATTGGTGTTTGTGTAATAGTCCAAATTTTATTTATTATTTATAGTGGGGGAAGAACATATCCATTGCATATATTTATATTTCTATGAAAAGATTAGTTCTGAAGACGTTTGTTGGACTGTAAATACGTAAAAGTATAAATGATTTTTGCCATTTGTTGATTTTTTTCAGAAGAATAACATCAACATATACAGCCACGAACAAAGGCCAGCAGTTTTATAGGTGTGAGTTTGTGTGTTTAAGTGAATGTGGGCAGGGCCAAATTGCATCCATTTCTATTTATCCCCAAAACTAATGATTTGTGATATCTTCCAGACTTATTGAGGCTCCACAGAGTACTTCAGAGAGTTATTGCTCTATTCAATCTTCCACTAGTAAAAAGATAATAATAATAATTTAAATGGAAAAGCTCATTGTAGTTGGGAGGATTTGGGGTAAAATCTACATCGTGCAGCAGAGCACTTCTGTCGTGTCCTTATCCAAATAAACAATGTATTTCTCTATAAAAGCAAACATGACCTCAAACTCCAAATCATTTGAGTGAATTCACTGATGCTTTTAATTAAGTTGTATATTAAGTTTATTGTAAAGGTAATATAAAATAATAAAATATATGAATTTAAATAAAATAAAGTATGTGAATTTAAAAGACTTATTAGAACACTGAAGAAATGGTTAGAAGAGTAAGTAATGGTGAGTGAGAGGTAGTAGTAGAACTATTTGAAGAATAAAAGCATTCCGTGGGCCCCTGGATTTCCCAGTAATGATCTCTGGACTGTGGAAAATTCTTTCTACCTTAAAGGAGGTCTCTGTATTAAATACTAGATGCAGCGGCTTGATCTGAGCCTATTCCATTCACCTGAAGTTGAATTTATCTAAAAAAAAGAATGAAGGATCATTCAGAAGAGTAAATACAAACGAAACACATGGCTGAGCATTTATGAGCTCTTGGTAGGCCTGAAAATGCAAAATTCAGCTTGGTCCACAGTGTTCAATCCTCACGCTAGTCCACTATTTTATTGCAACAGTGGTATATCACTAGTGTTTCTTCCTGTGTTCTTCTCCGGGAAACTCTGGGGTGTTATACTAAGTGTAACGCTAAGTGAGTTAATAGAATTATTCTTGAAGCTCTAAGGTACTTGATCAGAGCTGGGGCATGAATGCTAAATCTATTTCATTTGTAGGTCTTCCCGGGTTTTGTTTCTTAGCAAACAAGAAAAGCTAAAATGTTGATAATGACCTCTGTTAATTCAATGAAACATTCCACCTGCATTGGGAAAGAAGTGTTCCACATTAGCACGAAGCGATTCTCATAAATCCAAAATATCTGAAGCCTAGGATAGGTGATTGGTTATTCTCTGGTTACTAATTGGTAGTAAATGTTAGTAATCAACAATGTGTAGTGTTTGCTGATTTACCCAGGCAGAGCAAGTTATGTTCACTTAGTCATGGACTAATCCTTCAGAGGTAATCAATATTGTGATTACAATATCTAAAGAAACACAAGAAAAGGAAAGCCACAATAATTTATTGCAAATGATGCTGGTGTCTCTGGAACATTTCCCAAAACAATTATAGCTCATTTTTACATTGTGTTTTCCTTGCAGATTTGGCATATGAATCAGATGAGTATCTAATTGGATTCTGATGCTTTCAAAAATTGTTAAGTTTCCAATTTCTTCCTTTCATGGTGTATTTGGGAGTTATAATACATGAGACAAATGGTTAAAAGTATAAATAGGGCTCAAGAATAGAGCATATGTTACATTTAACCTTGGGCACATAGAGGTTGAAGTGATAGTCAAGTTCTGTTTAACCTTGATATTAAGACCAAATGAATAAAGCATCTGCTAATGAGGAAATAGAAAAAAAGAAGAGTCATTGTAATTTTGTATAAGATTCACAGAATTAAATTCACATAGATTTAAAGATGTATCTCTATGTTACTTTAAAATACTGTGAACTAAGATTGCATTTTTTAAAAGTTCTATATTAGCGTTAACTAGAAAACAAAGGATTTTACTTGACATTTTCAATAATATATCTTGGTGAGACCCATTGCTCTTTTATCGACTTTTTGGTTTACGGTGAAAAAAAAAATCTCTATTAGTCTGTCTCTTTATTTTTTCTTCAAATTTAGAGTGAATCATATAACATACAAAGTACTTGAGGAATTGTTTGGGGCATTACATTATCCTGGTATTTCTGCCAAGCATTCCGTTTAGAACATGCAGAGCACACAGGTGTTTTAGAACATATTCTCATGTAATTCTGATTTAGTATTACCTGGTTTGGGAATGTAGACAAGCTGACATTAATGGACTTTATTCTGAGCTATGATTCTATGATTTAAGCAAGACAAGTAAGTGCAAGGTAAGAGAATCAACGAATTAATTCCAAAAGGCATAATTTACCTTGACACAGAAAGACAAAGAGGACTGGTACAAACAGAGGCCACTCATCTTCAGCTCTTATCACACAATTCCTTCCTTTGTCTACTAAATCACATCACAGTCCTCTACAGGTTATAGTGCTTTGTCTCATTCCACCGAGATCTTTCCTGTGAAAATGCAAGCTTGTCTCAGCTTCCTTATCCTGAGCATCTGGTGATAGCATGCCTAACTCATAGGATGATGGCGAAAATTCAATGAGCTACAGCATATAAAGTGCCTTCCACAATACCTGGTATACAGTAAGAACTAAAACATATGTGAACTATTGTTGCTATTGCCACTGGCTATCATTGACATAATGGCTGACCTAAATTAAAATTCTATTATTTTAAATTAACTTTTATTTTAAGTTCAGGGGTACATATGAAGGTTTGCTATATAGGTATAATTGTGTCATGTGGGTTTGTTGTACAGATAATTTCCTCAACCAGATACTAAGCCTAGTACCCAATAGTTATTTTTTCTGATCTTCTCGCTCCACCCACGCTCCATCCTCAAGTAGGCCCCAGTGTCTGTTGTGCTCCTGTCTATCCATGTGTTCTCATCATTTAGCTTCCACTTATAAATGAGAACATGTGGTACCAAATTAACAGTCTTCAGAGTTCTAAGGAAGCTTGTAGAAAATCTCAAGCAGCAACCATGCATTCAAAATTTCCACGGAGTTCCAGTACGAGGACTCATGTACTGCTAAATCCTGCCCCTTAAAAACACTCATATCACAGTCTTCTTGTAGCTTATTCCAAAGTTCTTCCCATTTTAAAAGAAATGAAGATAAACCTCTCTAATTTGGTTTTTGAGGTTCCTGCATAGCAAGTTGGTTAAACAATCTAAATGTAAGGAGAAAACAGTAGGTTAAAGTGGGAAGAGAGTGAGTGTGTGGCAGAAGCACCATCTGAGAAGCCGAGCTGGGGTGGCAGGAGCAGGGACCACAGATGGCAAATGCACTTGCACCCGTGTCTGCTCATACCCCAGCCTTCATCCTTTCCAGGCAGCCAGATGTCTTGTCTATTGGGTTTTTCAGTTGAGCTAATCCTTTACTGACTCAGCAACTATTTTTTTGAAAACCTATTATGTGCCAAATGGTGTTCTAAGTACTCGTGTTGAACACGTCAGAAAAGTTTCCTGGCCTGAAGGGGCTTATATTTCTGGAATTTTGCATTGATCTATGCCCCAGCTATACATATAGGAGAAGCACGTGGGAACAAAAATGAAAAAGCAAGCAAAGAAGAGAGGGAAAAAAATAAGACTGGTAGAAATAAGCTGAGGCTATCTTTTTCTTTCTAAGCAGACTATTTCTAAACTGAGTGAGTAAAGCATTTCCTGAACTGAATTCAATCCTACATGTATGAGTGATCTCTCTTTTCTCTTCCTTTCTGTCTTTCTTCCTCCCCTTCTCTTTTTCTCTCTCTCTTTCTCTCCATGGAGACCGAGAAAGGACAAACTCTTTTCTGTTGCCAACTGCATTTCCCCGCTGCTGGTGAGTGATGGATGCATGCACACTGGGTTTCCCACCTCACAGTCTTTCTCACTGCGCTATGCTAGGATGCCAGGATACCAGCAGTTATGCACACTATTCAGGTACCACCAAGTAGGTGCCCACATTTCGAACTTTGGCTTCTGCCCTTTCTACATGCTATGGAGTTGAAGAGACATCCACAATGCTTCTAGAAACAAAGGCCATCTTTCTCTAGATCACTGGATTTGTGATTTTCAGATTTATCCTTCTCCCTGGGGAAAGTTTTGTTCCAAATGAAATCATACTTGGAATCACAATATGTAAAAGAGAAATTTGTTCTCCTGAGTGCAAGGGGCAAAGTTTCCACATGAACTCATGTCAGTTTATGGACACAGGGTGCTCATAAGTCTGGCTTGCCCAGAGCCATTCTGGTTTATGCTTACTGTCTTGCCATTATTATTACACTTAACAGTAGCCCCACTCACTTTAATGGTATCCTGGAACAGAAAATCAAGTCTATGATCCCCTCGTGATGAGGGAATTAACATTCGGAGACTTGTTCAAAGTGACACACTAGTTTGTAACACAGTCAAGGATGAAGCCCAGGTTTCTGATATGTCTCCTCTGAATTATCAGGATTTTCTCTACTTTACTCTCTTTCTTCTCTAAGAATAGAAGAGGTTCAATATCTCAGTCTACTTTTCTGGACTAGATTAGCTCCTTGGAGTGGAGGAAATAGTAGTATGCTGCTTCCATATTAAAACCTAATACTAATAAACCATCTGGCCATCCACTAAGAGTTGGCTAGAATGGTAAGGTATAAATAGTGCTGAACTCAGAGTGCCCTCCTTCCAAAACAGTACCTACATCTGAATAGGACGGTATCTTAGAACGATCCAATCAGTCAAGCTGTATGAGGTCCCAGCTGTTTTATACAAAAACAAATTTACTAACTCTTTCTGTAAAATGACTCGCTGGTAGTTGTAATTCTCAAGGTAAGTCCACCATGACCTGCTGCTATGTGGGAACTCATCCAGATCAGCTTATCCAGGAAGGATATTTTCCCAAACAAAAATTTGTCATCAAATCCAATGCAATTTGTGAAATGCTCACAGCCATGTGATGCTGGGCTACATTGTCAATCCCTTTATTTCACTCCTGTCCATGACCTCCTGGATAGGGCAGGTTCTCCATGCAGCGTGAGACCTGGGAGAACCATCTGGAACCCCCCACCAGTCACAGAGGAGCTCCTTAATCCTCAAGAGAAAAGTTAAAATGAATACTGAGGCCACATTATCCACATGTAATACAATTATTAAATCCAGTTAAATGAAGCTCTTGACTACTAACGTCCTGAATAAATTTCTGATATTTAATTCTAAATTTTATTCTATATTTACACTTTTGGAGATGAGGGCAAAGGAAATGCCCGTGGGAACAAAGTCATATAGCATTAAGTAGAACTCGCTTTCAACACAAGCAGCGCATTTCCCCAGCCACCTTTCTTTTCCTCGCCAGGTAATTCTTCACCCAGACAGGTAATCTCTGTCCTGGTGAAACAATTGCATATGACAGACCCCTTCCCTTGCCACCCTACGTCCTCTCCCTCAACCTGACCTCTGATCACCCTTCATTGGCCGAGATAAGGTTTGACTTGGACTAAATGATTAATATATTACCATTTCTTCACCCAGGCCTTACTGATGCTTCTGAATGGTAAGACAGCAGGCTACTAGTGACTGCTCCAGATTCTACAAGTCTAAAATATCACAATGTGTGACTTAGCTTACTTTTATGTCTGAACTGTAGAGTTTATCAATTTTAAATGTATGTATATATGTATGTTTAATATAATAATTTAGGTTTTTTACATACATACATTTAATATATATAATGTATAATATATAAAGCACATTAAGACAAAGACAAGTTGTTTTACCATTTCTTTTTCCATATTAAATGTAATGCCAAGTAATTTAAAAAATATATATTATATATAATACGAATTATAGAATATGTATTTATATATTACATACATTATATATTATATAATATATATTTATATATTATTTATATTATATATTTTTGTCTATTATAATTATATATAATATACTGTATAATTATATTATGTATCGTATATTATATATATAACATGTATATATGTAAAAAATATATGTATGTGTATATATATCTTTTTTATCAAGGTGCATCACTATTTGTTACATGAAAGTCTCAAATTATTCTTTGTCTAACTGCATGCTCTTTAGTATTGTGCGGAGCCTCTGTCTTCTCATGCTGGACCTCAGGCTCCAAGGTAAAAAGAAGGAAATATATATGAGTATTCAGCCTTCTCAGTGACCCTTGCTGCAAGGAATCCTTCCCGGTTTTATGATTGCGCAATACCTGTCGGATCCACCTTGGTTTATGGGAACAAGTGGAAGAATTTAGGTATTATCAAGAATACAGAAGAGCCACACAACCAATCCATGACTGCACTATGTCTATTTCTCACTTTAATGAGATCCTCAGGGGCAGAGGCAGTTAAAAATAAAATAAATAAATACATTGCAAAACCTCAGACCCATTCTCAGTATAAGTTAGGTGCATTAAGTCTATCTCTGAACAAATAGGGAACAAATTGCCAGAAAACCCTGTTTTTCAACGGAATCTAACAAAAGCTTGTTTAATGCCTCCATGGGCACTTTTATAAAACCACTATGTGTCCTAAGTATATAAGAAAGTGGACAAGGGAAGCTTGTTCCTGCTTTCCCTGTCTATTTCTACAATAAAACAAAAGCCAGGTATTGTACAGATAAGTAACTCTGTTTGTAGTCATTCTATACACTGAAAAAATGGACAGTAATATATTGGTGAGAGACTGAGAAGTTGACGATGTGTGTGTGTTTGCTTCCAATTTATTCATTTACTGCTTAGAGTGTATTTTTGGATTCCTGTTTTTGTTTTGTAGAAGTGTGCATCAAAAGGGAATTCTCAATAAAACTTAATACTTATATCTAACCTTTCAACTCTATAGAGCATTTGACAGTCTGCAGCATAAAGAAAGACTGTCATTCCAATGTTGTGTTTTTGTAGTTTAAGAAAATTTGGCTCAAGGAAGGTTACATGCTTGGCCTGAAAGAAATCAGTGAGTCTTACCTTTATGGGCAATATTATCATTCGATTTAAAAATACTTAGTGAGAGAGGTAAATTACAGCACATTGAGACAAAGACAAGTTGTTTTACCATTTCTTTTTCCATATTAAATGTAATGCCAAGTAATTAAAAAAAAACCCTGTTACCCACACAGCTTTTGAGCTTAGCTGGAAGATGGGATGCACATACTTTCCAAAAGGCCTGGGGTCTTTGGGTTCCAGGAAACTTCTATCACATAGCACCTGCCAGTGGTATGTGGCAGTCGAACGTGGGCAGCTTCACCTTAGACCTATCCAGTGTAGAATGGGAAAGGATGGTCCTCCCCTTTTATTATTTCCATCAGAGCAATGGCGGTGACTATGCTGATACCCAGTCATAGTCTTCTTAACCTTACTTTGGACAGGAAAGGGCAAGTTTCTTCTAATTTTTATGGACACAGATCCCACAAAAATGATTTTTAGGCAAAAGGGCTTTTGCGGTAGACTGGAGATTTATATCATGTTCTCCTCTGAGATACTCCTGCACCTGTCTCTGGGGAAATTCTCACACATTTCTGTTTGAATATCTTGCCTCAAAACAATAGAATATAGTCCTGACATTAATGGTATTTATTTCCCATAAAAGGAAGTTTTTATAAACTTCTCCAGCAATTGGGATTTGGTTAAAAAGAAGGCATATGAACTTTTGCAAAGGTGTATGACTGCACCCAGGAAAGGGGAACTGGAATCAGAAGGCAAATATAGTTCTGTATTTTTCTTAATATATTGGGAGAAAATACAAATTACGTGTTTTAAATAGGGACAACTGGCTCTTTCCTATACCTATAGCAGTGAAAATTAAATTTTCCTTAACTTGATTTGTATGTTTTATATATGTCTCTCTAGGAAGTAAAACAACTTCCTTACTAAAGAGACATTTTTGTCTTAATCATATGGAAATTACAGATCAATTGTTGATAGGGGACATGAAACAAAGATTCTGAGCTCACGGTCCGCTGATCATTAAGAATGTGTTTGGAAGCCCACCTAGCTCCAAAGCAATTAAGAAGGCTGTAGTGAGCTCACTGAGGAGTGGTGTGGGGGAGGGCTACACATCCGTGCCCTGTGGTGCCCTGCCGTGCCCTGCAGTACGGAGATGACATTTGCCCCAGGAAGTATCACTACTTACCAGCAAAAGTAACATCTTAAGGGCAATGTGGTACTATTTTTTCTTTCCAAAAAATTATCTAACCTTTAAAATGTTGCCATTCTAGAAAGTTAGATCTGACAAATAATTTCCACCTACCACAACGATTTCCTTTTGAATGTAAAAGGCCAAAATGATCACAATTCCTCTAAACCTGAAGATAAATATAACATCGTTGTCTGGTTTACCTAAGAATAGAAACAAAAATACAACTAAAATGTTGGATAAACCTGTAAAAAATGCAACTCATGAAACGTCACCAAAGCTTTTCATAACTATATATACAGATCTAGTTCACTCTACACTGCCTCTAACCAACACCTTGTAAATGTAGGCTATTTTGTAGAGGTCATCATTGTTTTAAAACCAGTAAGTTCTCAAGTGCTTCAAAGTACTGCAACGTTTTTATTAACTTGAACACAGGAGTAACAAGAATTAATTTTTACTGATGTTTTTCTTTTCAGGACAAAGTGAATCAACACATTTATCTGGTCTTTTATCACATGGAAATACATTTTAAGAAGCTTTACACTAAAATCCTACTTTATGTGTTATCTCCTGGTTAGTCTTCAAAACCTAAAACACTTCTATCCATAATACTGTGTAATTATAACCTAGCATTCTGTAGACCCTAAGGATCGACAATAATACTGCTTTTTACAGAAAGTCCCCATTGTGCTCGCAGGACTATTTAGTACTAAGGGAATCTGGTTCATGCTCTGGGCTAATTCGGGCCCCCTAAGAAGCCGCATTTGAAACAATGCAGTTGTCTTGGTGACACTGCAGGGTCTGAAGCTTGGAAGTGAATCGCAGCTGTCATCGTCAGGACCACGTTTCACCATGTCTGATTTCTCTTAGTGGAGTCCAGAGCTGAAGAGGGGATGGGCACTGGGCCTAGTGTGCTGCGTGCATCCTCAACTCTCCCAGGTCCCAGACATGGCTCTCATGCCCATTTTAAAAGTGAGGCAAGTTTGGCTTTGGGAAGTTAAGGGATTTCTAAGTGACCACACTCAAGGCCACATGAATTAGAAATAGTGGCATTAAGTCACATCTGGTGTTCAGTGTGACTCCAAAGTCTGAACTATCGTGCTATGAAAGCATATTCACATCTTGTTACTCTATCTCCTGGGTTCTCCAGGGTTCCCAGGGCAAGATAAGGAAGAGAATGCTTGCCTGACACAGGGCTGCAAGCACCCATGTGGAAGAGGGGTTGTGAGCAACCTTCTCATGAATATTCAGGTCTAGTCCTTTTATGTTTACCTTTTCCAAAATTTCGGTCACTGGGTGGACCTCAGCAGTGGATTGTTCTTCTTGTTACTGATGAGGGGGGTGGTAGCAGAATCCTTGCTCTACTTTTTTGTTTGTTTTATTCTAGTCATAGATAATAAAAAACAAACTGTCTACCAGTCGTCTTCTTTAACTAAGCATTTCAGGTAGCTGTTAATTTTTTTTTAAGAAAATAACTCTAACTTCCTGGCTACAGTTATGTGATGTAGTAGTGAACATTTAATCTAACCTGGGTCAATATAAGTTCCAATCCCCAGAAATGTGGGGAACAAGGAATGGAAAGAAGCAAGTGTAGGGCTGAAAAACAAATAAAAGTAGCTCCTGGAGCTCTTTGAATGCTACATGGAGCGCTGTCTTGAGCAGCTTGGATGTTATAAATCTCACGGTAAACTGCGAAAACCCGAAGGTCCCTCAGCGCACTCTCTGTCTATGATATTTATCTTTTAAAAGATTTGGCCTTCTGTACATGCACACATCCAGTAATTCCCAGGTTGACATTTTCTTTTCTCTGATTCTCATAGAGTTTTCTGACCTTTGAGTAACTGCTGGAAAAGAGGCTGCTTATCTGCGACTGTGTGTGTCTCTTAGAATGATGGGGTGTCAGGAAGTGGGATTGGAGGAGCTTCGTCTGCATTAAATCCTTCTAATTTTGGCGCAGAACATGAGTGGAAATTGAGCCATGGTGGCCAATTAGGAGGCAGCCAGCCAGACTCCAGGGACATTTTGCTGAGAGCCGTCTTGCAGCCACAGCAGCGGAATGTCATTTCCACGCTGGCGTGCCATTGTGCCTCTTACTCCCAGGGAGAGGTGCAATGAGCGAAGATGAAGAAAGGAAGGAAATACCTTACAAAGAGAAGAGACAGAGAATATACTCAAAGTGACACTGTGCTTCACACAGGCTGAGAGCTCAAGAAGCTAGACAAAGATGAGCTCTGCCCTTAAATACATACGGACTTTGCTGTCAAAACAATGGTGGAAGCCTCTGTCTTTATAATGGGTTATATGCGCAAGAACTCTTCTGTGCCACCTGAGAATACAACACATTCTTTGCACATACAATCGGCTACTTGATTGAACGTCCTCTCTGGTGAACCCTAAGGTGATGTAAAGAGGAGGAACAGAATGTGCACACTCACACTCTACCTTTTTCCAAATGAGTCAGCTTCCCAGGATGTTATGAGCAATCTCCGAGCCGTGTTTCCTAAATTACAAAGCTCTCAATGGCCCTAGGACAGTTAAGCTATTCATTATCTTTTTTGCTCTGGTGCACTCAGATGTGTCTCATCGCACACCTACCTCTCTTCTGGAAGGCAGGTTAAGCAATGTAGAAGCTTGAGATGTCCTAGTGGAAATAACACAGGGTGAGCTTATGAGGGGTAATGAGATAATAATGATTTTGGAGATGGGCAATACAATACCTTGCAGAGATCTACCCATGGGTTGGAAGAGTGGGGCCTGTTTGCTCCTTTCATGAAGTAAGTCCTTGGTTGGAAGGACTGCCACTCACTTGGGTCAAGCGTCTTCTGCTAGATGAATTTTAGAACGTGAACTGTTCATTTTTGGTGAGCCTGTTATTGGAACAAGCTCATTTTATTTTTGCTTAAAATTTTTATTTTAGGGTTTTGAGAGAGAATCCATTTTGCAGCTTATCTCAAATTAGATATGAATAGGAGCAAAGATTCTTGCATGACTTGATGGGTTCCCACTTTGGGATGTAGAGATCAATGGCAATGACTGTAGTTATTACTCAAAATATATCACAAAACAAAGATTTCTAATCATTACACGCTGTAATCAAATGCTAATGATAAAGAGACTGTCATAACCCCACCACCATTTAATACAATAATTTAGAAATACGTTACTTTCAGGATCTTGGAGGAACATGCACACACTTAGATGTGTACATAGCATCTCAGGCAGGATTTTTACACGACAGATGTTTGTATGAATGAGTAACATCATTAATTTCAAGTTAAGATGTTGAAGCTCTTTGAGTGGGAGTGACTGTTTGAAAATGAGTAGCTCTGGTCCCTGTGTATCTGGTGTTGGTCACTGGTGTGCTCCAGCGGGATACGAGGTGATGCACTGTCACCAACCAAGAAGTTGATTTAGTCCCTGGAGAGAAAGATAGCACCACCAGTATAACCACTACCACCGGAACCAAAAATCCTGTTAGTCCTACTAATCTCATCAGCGTCATTAGCATCACCAGCACCACCACCATGCTTGCATTAACAACTGCTAGGTACTCATTTTGCTAATGGTTTGCATCCATGATTTACTCCTTCATCAATCTTAGTGTTTCAAAGATTATTAGTATTCCAATTTTTAAAATGAGAAAGCCAAAATTCATATGGATTTACCTGTCTAAGGTCATGCCGCTATTTAATGACACCCAGCCAGAATTTGAGCCCAAAGCAAACATTTATTCTTTCCTTTATTCTTAATTTTCTAATGCATTTATGGAGCACTTCCTCCATGCCAGGCATTGTCTTAGAAACTAGGGATTTGCTAATGAACAAAATGGCAAGACCAAGAACCTTGTGGAACGGACATTTCAGTGAGTAGAAAAGGTAAGAGACAATGATACAATTGCTCAACACAGTGGGAAGTTGTGAGAGAAAGTGGGGCAGGGAGAAGGTGAGGAGTTGCAGAGACAGATGAGGATGTCTCAGCACTTTTGTCGTTTTAAGATCCTGTGACCATCATCAGCCTTCACTTCCTATTATTGGAATTTCACACAAGGATGGTGAATGTGAGTTGCTGTCACATTCAGCTCTTTTGTTGAAACACATTCCCTCTGAGAGTGACCATCTTTATTTTTAAAGGGAGAAACACTCCTTTTCTTTCAAGACCTATTCATATTTCATCATCTCTGTAAAGCCTTTTTCAGAAGTATTCCTTGCTTGTCGTGGAATACGAATGGAGATGTTTGTATGTGAATGTGTGTGAGTGCGTGTGTGAGTGTAGGCATTTTTGAGTGAGTGTATGAGTATGTGTGCACATGAAATGGTTGTGTGAGTGTATGTGAGTGAACATGCGAATGCAGTTGTACAAGTGTTGGTATGGGTGTGTGGGAATGTGTCTATGAGTGTATGAGTGTGGGTGTATAAGTGTGAGTGTGTGAGTGTGGAGGGTATGGGTGTGTAAATGAGATACATCCTCTGCACAGACCCTACTTTTTTTACATGCTGCTATTAGGCCACATAGTACATCATATTCTAATGTATTTTGTTTTTATCACAATCATAGATGTTACACACATTGCAGGCTTTTTTTTACTCTTATACTTCCTTCCTCTGTTTCAAACTCCTGCACCCATGTGAATTAAATTAGAGATATTTAGTTTGATGTCTTGACCTGCTCTCCAGTAATTTTCAGATCATCTAATATGGCCACATACATGACAAGAAGCAAGGAATAGTAAGAGTGGCATGGGATATAGATCAGGTTGGAGGGCCTGTGTGATCTTTGACAGGTGAGGTATCTCTTTGAGTCTCAGTTTTAATTAATAAGAGAGATAGTATTATTTATCTTCACAGTTTAATCTCTGCTCTGCCACTTATCATCTGTGCGAACTGGGCCCTCATCTGTATTTCCTTGGATATAAATATCTGGTTAACAGTAAAGTGTCACTATATGAAGCAGGAGCTCAAATTATACAATAGATGAGAAAACATGCTTTAAATGGCAGTGTACTCTGTAAACATCAGTTTATTTTATTTTTGTTGAATTCTTCAAATGCTAGGATTTTTGAAAAAGTATTCCTGAGGTGTGCTACCGTATCTGGTGAATATACCACTTTTATATAACCCTGTTCAATGGCAAATACAATTATTTCCAAGAGACGGCAAAATGCTAGTTCACAAGGTACTGTTAGAGATGACTTTGATAATTCTATTTACGGTTGCCCCGTACTGCATCTCAACTGATACTTCTCACTGTCCAACATTTGAGAAATTAGATCAAAATTTTGCTATTTGTACCATTAATATTCTTCTGGCTATATTTTCAAACATTTAAAAAAATTCTGTTTTATTAATTCTAATGTAGAATAAATGTGTCAAAGAATCTGAACTTAGGTGCCCTTGGAGTTCCACCAGGACCTGCACTCTTCCACCCCTCCTGAAATTGGCTTAACATATTTCTGGTGTTTTTCAGTGAGTGTGATCATATTTATCTTGACACTTTGGAAAATTCTATGTATTTTAGATATATGTATAAGCTTTTAATCACATATGGTACACATACATTCTAGTCCATTTGGCTTTCGATACCATGAGGTGTGCTTTACCACATGACATTCATAATTCTGCATACATGTGAAAGTATTAGCATAAAGAAAAATGTTTGGCTTTATAGTTTCTGCTTTGGAGCTGTGTTTAGAACCTTCTTCCCCAAGACTAAATAAATCTCCACCCACACTGAAGAACATAATTTATGGTTTCCTATGTGATACATTTAGATTTTTAATTTATCTATAAGTAGAATTGGCTCTCCACATCTGTGAGTTCTACATCCACGGATTCCCCAACCTTGAATAAAAAACATTTGAAAACAATTGTGGCACTACTGAACATATACAGATTTTTTCTTGTCATTATACTTTAAATAATACAATATAACAACCATTTACGTAGCATTTTTTGTATAGCTATTATAAGTGATCTAAAGATAATTTAAATTACATGGGAGAGTGTACAGGGTTATATGAAAATGCTGCACCATTTTATGGCATAGACTTGATTGTCTGCAGATTTTGGTACAGGTTGAGCATCCTTAATTTGAAAACTCAAAATCTGAAACATTCCAATAAGCATTTTCTTTGAGCATCATGTTGACACTCAAGAATTCATATTTTCCTATTGATTTGAGAAAATAACCTTATTGTATATTAGATTTCTCTGTATGGGTGGGGTTGCTATAGGATAGTCTAGCTCCTTTTTTTAAATCTGTCTGCTTAATGCTCCACCAGTTTCACATGGTGACATCCATTTAATTATCTTTATGTTGTATAATATCAAAACATGGAATGCTTACCATTTCCCATCCTCCAACCATTATTTTTCTTAAATATTTTTATTGATTTATTATCGAAGGTGGACTTCAAGACTTTTACTCAAGTTTCTAAAAATGTCCCTTAGCATTTTAAATTTAGTTGTGGTAAATACATAGATTAATTTAGGGAGAATTACAGTATGAATTCTTCCCATTCATGAGGAGAATATATTTATGTATTGAGTATTTAGATGTCTGTTAATATCAATTTGAAGTTTTCTTCATATTGTACTTTCATATCTATGTTTAGGGTCATTCTTAGACATGTTCCATATATGTTTTGCTGCTGATAATGAGGATTTTTTCAATTACATTTTCTAAAAGTTAATTTTGACATACAGGAAATCCATGAGTTTTGACAGTCATTTTAACCCAGCCATCTTACTGAACTCTGCTAATAATTCTAATAGAATTGTAGTTCATTTCCCTCATTATTTTTGAAGTAGAATTTATTTCATCTTCAAATTGTCCATCTATTTTCACATTTATATTGAGCTATGGTTACGTATCAGGCCCTGTTTATAGCACTGGGGGCAACTAAAGTAACGAAACAGAAAAAAGTACTTGCCCTTTTGAAGTCAACATTTCAGAGGGAGAATACTAGAACTGGCAAGTAAGAAGTTAAAACAAGAAAGCAAATATCATATAAGATGGATATAAAAATCATTGAGAAAGACAGATTAGGAAAGTAATCAGGAGTACTAGAAATGGGGAGGAAGTTTTTTTCTTCTAATTTAAAATTTTTGTTTCTCTCATTTAAGAAACACAAACCTTACCATATCAGCAGATGATGAGCAGCATTTTAAACGGGTAATATTTGTGTCTGTCTATTTTCTTGGTTTTGTGTTTAGAAGGGATGCTTACAAGTTTTTTATTGAAGAAACATGATTTTGGCTACTTATTTGAAGTAGATATCATTTGTCACGTAAAGGAAGTATTCTCTAGACTATAACTTTATTATTTTAACAAATAGTGCTTGCTCTACAAGTGACACACTTTAGACTCAGAGAAACAAATATGCTGAAAGTTTAAGAATGAAAAAAGATTACTATACAGTCATAAGAGACTTGGAGTGATTACGCTTATAGTAGATATAATAGACTTTAAAACAACAAATCTGAGAATGTTTCTAGAGTTAAAGCGGAGTATTTAATAATAATAAAATGTACAGTCCATCATTAATACAAAATAATTACAAACATATATGCACCCAACAACAAAACTCCAAGATACATGAATCATAAACCAACGGAATTAGAGATAAACACATTGATTATCATAATTGGAGACTTCAATATCCCACTTTTGATAGTTGGATAAAACAATTAGGGAGAATATCAAGAAGCATATGGAAGACTCAATTGCTATAAAACAACTACAACTAATAGACATCTATACAGTACTTCACCCAATGGCAGCAAAATACAAATTCTTCTCAAGTGTGCATGGAACATTTTCCAAGGTAAAACATTCCTCGGGCTATATAATGAGTCCCATAAGTTTAAATGTACTGACATCACACAAAGTATACTCTCCAAATATAACCAAATTAAACTAGAAAACTATATAAAACAATTTAAGAATTAACAATACACTAAAAAAAAACCAATTGCTCAAAGAAGAAATCATAAGAGAAATTAGATTCACACATAAGTACATATCCAAGAGATATGACAATATACATCTAGATCTAACCTTGCACAGGATTGTTCACAGCAGCATTATTTTTATTTTTATTTATTTTTACAGAGATAGGATCTCACTCTGTTGCCCAGACTGGAGTGCAGTGGTGCCATCTCAGCTCTTCATAACCTTCAACTCCTTAGCTCAGGAAATTCTATGGAATTCTCCTACCTCAGTATCCTGAGTAGCTAATAGTACAGGAGCACAGCACCATGCCCAACTAATTAAAAAATTTTAAAAAAGAGAAAACCTTTGTTTTTTAGAGATAGGATCTCACTATGTTGCCCAGGCTAATCTGGGACTCCTGGCTTCAAGTAATCCTCCCACCTCAGCCTCCCAAAGCACTGAGATTAGAGGTATGAGTCACCATGCCTGGCCTGAAGCATTATTTATAATGGTCAAAAAGCAGAGACAACCCAAATGCACATCAAGTAAGAATGGATATATATGTCTTATATCTATACTATGAAATGTCATTCAGCAGTAACAAATGAAGTGCACATAAATGCTGCAAGGTGAAAGAACATTGAAAACATGCTGAATGAAAGAAGCTAGTCACAAAACTACCTATTACATGACTCCATTTATATGAACATGTTCAGTGAATATGAATATGTAAAACAAAATGTAGATTAATGTTTGCCTAGGGCTGGGGGAGTCTGGGGGGTTGGGGAATGATTGCTAATGGTACAGGGTTTCCCTTATGAGAAATAAAATATTCTAAAGTTTGATGCTGGTTTTGAGCTATATGGGGCATTTAGACATAAAGTAAGATAAAATATAGGAGAATGATCATGGCAGAATTCTGTGACCATAATATGTAACACTGAATTGAATACTTTAAGACAGCAGTCCCCCACCTCTTTGGTTTTTTGGAAGCCAATTTTTCCATAGATTGGGGTAGGGGGATCATTTCGGGAAGATTCAAGCACATGACATATATTGTGCACTTTATTTCTATTACTATTACATCGTAATATATAATAAAATAATTATTCAACTCACCATAATGCTGAGTCAGTGGGAGCCTTAAGCTAAGCTTGTTTTCCTGCAACTAGATGGTTCTAATTGGGGATGATGGGAGACAGTGACAGATCATCAGGCATTAGATTCTCATAAGGAGCATGCAACCTAGATCCCTTGCATGTGCGGTTCACAATAGGGTGTGTGCTTCTCTGAGAATCTAATGCTTCTGGTGATCTGACAGGAGCTCAGGCAGTTATGAGAACCATGGGGAGCAGCTGTAAATACAGATGAAGCTTCACTTACTTGCCTGCCCTCATCTCCTGCTGTATGGCTGGGTTCCTAACAGGCCACGGACAGGTCTCTGTAAGAGGCACCTTTGTGGCTCGAGGGTTGCGAACCCCTGCTTTAAGAGGATAAGTTGTAGAATTAGTGAAGTATATCTTAATAAAATAGTTTTAAGAAAAATAATGATTGATGATTTTATCAATATGTTTTGGCACTTCTTTGACCTATTATATGAATGATAAGGAGTCCTCTGTATTGGATAAGCTTAGATTTCTGGAATAAATCTTACTTGGTTTTATTGTTTCAATCTGTTCAGCACTTGCTGATTTCCTTAGGATATTGCATTCTTATCGATGTTAGAGTGTTCTATTACTTGTCATATTTTTATTATGGTTTATAAAACAATCCCAGGAGGCGTCCTGTTTTCAATGTTCTGAGTTATTTTTAGATAGAATAGGAATTATGTCTTCTATAATGTTTTATTTGTATTCATTCATAATTGTGTATGTACACACATATCTTTGAGGTATTTCTTTGGAAACTATTAGAATGATTTCTATGCTCGTTGCCATATTTAATATTTAACAGTTTCTTGTGTCATATTCCATTAATTTAAATTTATATTAGAAGAACAATATTTAAGATTTGCTAACATTTACTTGTGTACACTATTGTCTTTAAATTACTTATTACCTGTGTATATTAGGCTTTCTATATATATGCTTAATCAATTTCATTATGGTGTATTTATATTTTATTAATTTTTCACATATAAAGATTTATGTATTTTATTATGAATAACAAAATGGGCTTTGGGTTTGTCCGTTTTATTAATTTTGTCTTATAACTTGTTAATTTCTCTCTATTATTTTTGGAAATGTATTTGTATGTATCCTTAGTCTTTATTTACATGTGTTTAGTACTTGAATTGACTGTAAATATATCCATTTTTGTTTTTTAATTTTAAAAAAATCTTCTTGAGGAATACTTCGTATATAACAAAATGAATTAATTCTAAATGGAGCTTGATAAATTAGTCAAAAGTTTACGCCTGTTTAAGCACCACCGCATTTTGTATAATGAAATATTTCCATCACAAATGAAAGCTTACTTTGTTCCCCTTCCTGGTAAATCTTTTGCTATCACATTCAGGCAATACATGAACTTCTTGCTGTCATTGTGGAGTAGATTTGTGTTTTATAGATTTTAATATGAATTGAATCACATTGTAGGTATTATTTTGTATCAGACTATTTTTGTTCCTTCCATTCTGACAGTGCACTCAGAAAGTATTCCTGGAACAAACACAAGGACAATGTTGAGATTCACTTCACATGTTATTCTTTTTTCTGGGATCACAGACCTGTATTGCCTATTGTCCAATGTCAGAAAATAGTTGTGTCTTACATATTTCCAGTTTTCTAATTCTTTGCTGGACAGAAGCAATCCTGAAACATCTTAAGCTTTCCTAGTCAGAAATAAGAGTTTTTTCATTTTTATTTTTCGGTGATAAAATTTATGCATTTTCCTCTAGCAAAATTTGTATAATTAGTTGGTATTATTTATCACTATTCTTGTTATTATTACAGTGAATATATGGATATAAATTTACATAGATAATAATTATTTATAACAAAAGAAAACTGACATTCATATGATAAAACATTAACAGTTTTAGATCATTGGCTAATATAGGTACCATTATAGTATAATTTATATATTATATAATTTGAAACAATTCATAAGTAAAAACTAAGTAAGGAAATGAGGATACAAATTCAGATGATAATTTGTGATGAATACACATCTTCCTTTTCCAGGTTATTATTTTCTATATCTCACATAATAGCTTTGGTGCCCAGGACAAGCTGTCATAGACAGAAAGAGGAACATTACAACATGTAGGCACAATTTGAGTGCAACTCTTGTAGAGTGGAAGGGTCAGACTGCAGAACAAGCTTAGGAACCTCAATTGTGCTATTGGCTCTGCAAGATGGATAAGTCACTTATCCTTCTTGGGGCTCGTCGTGTATCAATATGATGACAATGATGAAAACATGTGGAACAAAATTACAAATGATGCACTTATAAACTGCTGGTGTTCTTATCACTAGAAAATGTATTTGGAGTATTAATGCTTGATGAAGGCTTATATTTGAGGCTTCGATCTTTAATCCTTTCCCCAAATTGCTTTTGTGCAATGACTTAAGTGTGATGTTGCAGCAAGAAATAGAAGCTACAAGAAACTGAGGTAGAAGGTGGCTTCTTTGCCAGTTTCATATTACAAATCATTTTCTTACCCTCCTAGGGCAGTGCTTAGATGGTGTATTTGGCATTTACTCTAAATTAAGGCAAATAAAACCTCATTGTTTGAATCAGAGTTTTAAAATATATTTGGCAACATAAACAGGGAGACTGGAAAACTCAAATTCGTTTGTGGATATTACAAATATGTTCACGTTTTAAGACCTATGTGTTAAGTTTTAAAAAGTGTATTTTTAAGAAATATACTTTCTAGAGTTTATACAAATATTTTCATATCCTCCACGCTGAGTCCAAAACCAAAGTATTCAATGTTCTCATTTAGACTAGGGTAAAAGTCTGGAATGCACTTTAACTTGAAGATTGGCCATAACATTTCCTCACTAGGTAATTGTTATTTGCATATGATAGAGACCATTTTATTATCTAAAACCCAAATCTCAAAGTAACTTAATAATGAGGGAAAATATGATTTCACTCATTGAATTTTAGAGGTAGAAAAGCCCAGTATAAAACTTATTTGTAAATAAGGTTTAGCATAGACATTTGCCTTTATTTAGCAGGTGGTACACACCTGGTAATGGGATGCTGAGTGATATGGCAAGCACATGTTTAATTTCACTCGAAACTACTAGAATGTTTCCTAAACTCTCTCTCACATGGGAGTTCTAGATGCATCCTCAAGAGCAGTTGGCGTGATCAGGGCTTTATTTTATTTTAGTCATTCTAATAGGTCTGTAGTGGTATCTTATTGTGGTTTTCATTTTGAGATCTCTAGTGGCTAATAATATTAAATATATTTTCTTGTGCTTATTTCCCATCTGAATATCTTCTTGATGGAACATCTACCCATCTTTTTCATTTTTTTTGGCAGGATGATTAATTAATTTTGAAAGTTTTTGATATTCTCCTTAGATTCTTCATCGGGTGTGTATTTCTGCAGATATATTTTCATTCAATATGACTTGGTTTTTTTTTCATTTTCTTAATAGTGCCTTTCAATGAGCAGTTGGTAAATTTTAATTAAGTACAGTCACTAGGCCTTTTATGTTTCATGCTTTTCTGTCCTATATAAAAAATTATACTTAAGTCAAAGTTAAAATTTTTTATTTTTTTCTTGTAGTTTTATACTTTTATAGATGTTTACATTTAGACCTATGGCCTAGTTTGAGGTAAAGGTTACTCAGGATCTCAGATGCTGATAGCAGTTCATTCTTTTGCATGTGAATTATCAATTTTTGTGACCCCAATATATTTCTCTACTGAATTACTTCACAGCCTGTATCAAAATTCAATTGACCATACATGTATGGGTCCATTTCTGTATTATGTGATTATTTTCACTCTTATACACCAGTGTCTTGATTACTGTGACTTTATAATAAACCTTGAAATTAGGGAGGCTAAATTTTTTAAACTGTTTTTACTTTTAATTGCCATGCTTATTCTATGTTCTCTGAATTTCTATATAAATTTTAGAATAGGCTATTCAGTATCTATGATACAGGTCACTGAATTTCATTTGAAATTGTATTGAATTAATCTATAAATATTAATTTGGGGAGAATTAACATTTTAACAAAGTTGGATATTCCAATTCATAAACACGTTTATTGTTTCTCCATTAAAAGAGACATAGATAATAACTCTTTAAAAAATTCCTCTTATCAGTATTTTACAGGTTAGAGCTACATATCATGCCAATGTTTTATTAGATTTATACCTTTCATTAGATTTATACCTAAGTACCTTATGATTTTGATAGTACCGTATATGATGCGACTTTTAAAATTTTAATTTTCAACTCTTTATTGGCAGTATATAGAAATGCATTTGGTGTTTGATATATTGATCTAGCAGTTTGAAAATTTGTGAAACACTTCTTAAGTCTAGCAGCTCTTATGTAAATTCTTTTGGATTTTCTATGCATGTAATCACATCATTTGCTAATTAATAAAGTTGATTTCCTTGTTTGTAATGTGCACATCATCCCAGTCCAAAGTATTATTGAATCGGCAAGGATCTCCAAGACTAAGTCCATGGGAAAACTTTGCACATTGGCACTGAGAGCTGAGCTGCACGTGTCCAGGGAAAGGCTACGTGAAACTGTTAGATAGTGGCTGTTGGAGTTTGAGTGTAGAACAGAGTCCAGTGGTTGAAGAGAGCACACTCCCTTCTGTTAGAAGATAGTGCTCTTCCCTCACTTGAAGATGTTGCAGATACCTCTACCCTACAAGACAATGTATATCCCCATCAATAGCCGGTCTCTCCTGCACTTCTGGCCAGCAGACCAATCACTGGGGAAAGGCAGAGCCTGCCGGGGAGGAAAGAGACCATGCACCGTCAGGGCTGCAGGACCCAGCTGTGTTGCACCAGGGAGAACCTGAAAAGTATGGACGGGACTGCACATTGGGGATGCTGAATCACAGGGGTGCAAAATGAAGGTGGATAAGGCATAATTTATCCATATGGGAGAATTCCCCTGAGATAAACACAAGATGTAGCGCTCTGTCAATGCCCTCGGAAGACTATTTTAACATTTTGCTAGGATGGCTTTTGGAAGCTAGGCTAAAGAAGGACTCATACCACATGAAGTTTCTATTATCAGATGGTACAAGAAGGAAGCAAAAGGCTTAGGGAAGCACAAGAAAACCACAAGAATGAACACATTGTAAAAGGTCAGAAAATTGCCTCCAGCAGACCTGCTGCACAGCTCTGTCCTCTATGAATCAGCTGTGCTCTGCTGGCTCCTGCCTCTCCAGCTGCCTTGACTTCTGATCCCTAGCACCTCACATCGTGAGTCCTGTGTACCCTTCGGCTCACTGTACCATGACCAGATACCCATCCCCAGGCAAAAAACTTGGCAAGCTCGGATTCACTGCATGAGTTTCTTTGCTCGCAGGGATTGGAGTTTGGCCCTGTCTGCTTTCCATTGTCTGAATAGAGTTGCCTCATGTGTTTTGCCCACTTTTGCGGGGCTGACAGTTGGAGGGCTCATGCATTAAGGTTTACTCTATGTCACGCCAGAGCAGAGCTATGTCACTTTCCTCTAAATGATGAATACTACACAGTGCTGTTCTGGTAACAAAGTAAGACAGCTGATATGCTTTGGCTCTGTGTCCTCAACTAAAACTCATGTTGAATTGTAATCCTCATGTGTCAGGGGAGGGACCTTGTGGGAAGTAATTGGATTATGGGGGCAGATTTCACCCTTGCTGTTCTCGTGATAGTGAGAGAGTTCTCATGAGATATGATGGTTTAAAAGTTTGGCACTTCTGCTTTCACTTTCCCTCTCTCCTGCCGCCACGTAAGTCATGACTTACTAGCTCTTTGCCTTCCACCATGATTGTAAGTTTCCTGAGGCCTCCCCAGCCATGTGGAATTGCAAGTCAGTTAAACCTCTTTTCTTTATAAATTACCCAGTTTCAGGTAGTTCCTTATAGCAGTGTGAAAATGGACTAATACAGCAGATCAGGCTTAATAGTAGATAAGTGAATATTTAAGAATATTAGTGTTTTTCAATTCAGCAGTAGGTGATATATTTGTAAATGTCTTTTTTTTTTTTTTTTTGAGACAGAGTCTGGCTCTGTTGCCCAGGCTGGAGTGCAGTGGCGCGATCTCGGCTCACTGCAAGCTCCACCTCCTGGGTTCACGCCATTCTCCTGCCTCAGCCTCCCAATAGCTGGGACTACAGGCTCCTGCCAGCATGCCCGGCTAATTTTTTGTATTTTTAGTAGAGATGGGGTTTCACCGTGTTAGCCAGGATGGTCTCGATCTCCTGACCTTGTGATCCGCCCGCCTCAGCCTCCCAAAGTGCTGGGATTACAGGCTTGAGCCACCACGCCCTGCCATAAATGTCTTTAAAATACATTCCAAAGTGATTGCGAATGTCAAGGGAATACTGTGCCAGGAGCCAGGAGAGCTCCAAATCAGCTGGTGCTAGCTTTGGCATAACAATCACATGGGCAGTTATTTTGCATTTTTAATATTTTGTTCCCAGATGTGTAGTATAAAGTAGCAGAATTGGAAATTAGTGACCCTGGAACGGTAAAGAGGGAAAGACATTCATTTATCATTTATTTCATGCTCCACATTTTGTTGATACAGAAACTTGGATCCAGAGCCATTCTTAGGCTCTTTACACAATAGGAAAGCGTCTGACTCCACTTTTGATGTTTCATCACTGAGAGCGGTCAAGCTCCACCCCTTGCTCTTCCTGTCTTGCCCCATATCTGGTCAAGTCCATAAAATAGCCTATGTGTTTCCCCCACTTGACACCTGTGGGTGATTTCAAACTGTGCAAACCCTGCCCCTCCAAAAGAACCTTAACCCCACTCTGTAAGCACAACACAAATCAAAGCCCCGTGGCTGTCCTCTACCCAACCGACTTCAGATAAGGTTGGGAGTGTGCCCTGCTCTCTCCAGAAAACCCCAGCACATAAGTTTGTTCCTACCCACTCACCGTGTGGGTAGCATCAGTCTTAACTTCTGAACCAGCTTTGGGTGGGGACTTGACCCCATCATCTGGGAGGAACTGCAAGATACACAGCTCCAATTCTAAGACTACAAAATTTTATAAATGAAATATTTTACAATGAAAAATACAGACCAAAACCCCAAAACACACTAACAAACAGGGTTTTATGAAGCTCTTAAAATTCTACTCTGATGAGTTAAGCCTCACTAATTCCTCAGTATTATCTTCATACAAAATTGTCAATAATTACCATGTATGTCATTTTACTCAAGTCATTACAACATTTAGCTAGAATAGTCTACAAAGTATCAGACTTTCCATTTTAATAATATTTTATAATATATGTCAGTCAATATTTATGGCAACTTCTGTATACCTGCCACTTAAACCTCCTAATATGAAAAAACTAAGCACATCCTTCAAGGTAAATCCTAATGACCATTTGGCCTTTCTCCGTATCAACTGCCATACATTGAGAGATAGTGATACATAAGAGTGCCTTGTCATTTATCCATAATAGACCCAAAATGCTTGTTGAATATTATACAATTATACATTACCTCTAGACTACTAATGAAAATGTTTTCTCTTTATGGAATTGACTTTATCTTTTGCTTATAGAATTAAATATTTTTAAAATATGTTTTTCAAACTAGTACCCTTTATTAAATTGGTAGAGATTAAGAGCAGTTTGCACTTATTCTTGCACAGTAGGGGAAAAAAACTTCCCTATAAACAACCTAAGGTAAAGACAGGTGTAAATTGGTGCAATCTTATTACCATGCTGCACGACTTCGGGGCTCCATTCACCAGGCACTGCTGCACAGAAGGCCACTCAGCAGCAGTCATAGTAAGGTTTTATGAGCATCCCTGTCAGCAGTTCAAGACCCTGTGCCGAGGAATCAATTGGGAAATACACAAAGTTATATGTAGAAATCTCTTCAGTGTAGCAATATTCATCCTCGTAAAGCTAAAGTCAGTAAAATTTCCTTGGGTAGGGGGTGAATTAAGTATGTAATGGTGCATGTCTCTAGTGGAATATGAGGCTACGACTCAAACTCAGAAAATCAATCTGTCTTTAAGATGAACATTATCCCATGGTGCATACCTACCTCATTTTCTTTAACCAATCCACCGGTGAGAGTACACAGCCTTATAAAATAATGAAATTATGTATTTTGCAGGAATATGGGTGCAGATAGAGGCCATAATGCCATAATCCTAAGGGAATTAATGCAGAAACAGAAAATCAAATACTGCATGTTCTCATTTGTAAGTGGGAGCTAAACATTGGTTACACATGGACATAAAGATGGGAACAACAGACAATGGGGACTCCTAGAGGAGTGAGAATGGAAGGGGGTGTGTGGGTGGAAAAACTACTCATTGGGTACTATGCTTAGTGCCTGGGTAATAGGATCCATACCCTAAACCCCAGCATCATGCAATATACCCATGAAATAAACCTGCACATGTATCCTCTGTACCTAAAGTAAAAGTTGAAATTATTTTTATAAAGATGGACATTATTTCATCTGTACTAGTTTAAAAAGTCAAATTATAAAAGAGTACTTATTTTATTCTCCTTTAAATTGTTTGAAAAATTTATAAAACATTTTGCATATCATCATGTCAATAGCACCTCCTTGCTGGAAGAATTATATCTCATTTGCATTATTTTGAAACTTGTCTCCTTTTCATAATATTTCATTGCAAATTTTCTACCTTTAAACTTAAAAAAATTCACTTAGATTTAGGGAAAAAACATTAACCCAAACATGGTTTTTGGTGTGGATTATAATATATCCTGGTACCAAAAGAACATAATTATGCTTATCTTGGGTTCTTTTTTCTTTTGATATTTCAGTGTTGTCATATGCTGTTTTAATAGAATCATTTCCTCTTATTTACTTTTTATAGAAACAGCTTTTGCTTCATGAGAACACCTGCTAAAGATCACTTTGAACAAGATGCACTGTCAGTTAACACTACTTAAAATATATTCACAGTTGCCATTAAAGAAAATTTTGTAATTCGTATTCATTTTAATATCCAAAATAGCTTATTTCATAATACATGCCAAAAACAAAACATTTTCCATAGTTTTGGTTTTTATATGGTTGTAAAATCACAACTAAACAATGTAGGTATCTGTGTCTGTAATTTTTGATAGTATACTGCAGCATGTAACTTTTTTGTTTCTTTGAGATGGAGTCTCACCCTGTAGCCCAGGCTGGAGTGCAGTGGCAGGGTCTTGGCTCATTGCAATCTCCACCTCCTGGGCTCAAGTGATTCTTATACCTCAGCCTCCTGAAGAGCTGAGATTACAGGCACCTGCCAATATGCCCGCCTAATTTTTACATTTTTAGTAGAGAAGGGGTTTCACCATGTCAGCCCAGCCGGTCTTGAACTCTTGACCTCAAGTGATCTGCCTGCCTTGGCCTTCCAAACCGTTGGGATTACAGGCATGAACCATCACGCTTGGCTGCAGCATTTAACTTTTTAACTACATCCTCAAGTCTACCATCTTCGTATTAAGAATTAGAGCATGAAGGGAATATATAAAGATATAAACATATAAAGTCCTTTCTGGTCATATATTTCTCATGTCTAAAATAAAACACCAATTCTTATATTTATATGCAAGTTCAAGCAGAATGGCTCTCTATATAGTATACTCTTTGATTTCATTTCTGAGATAAATTTTTATAGAAGAAGAATTATACACAACAAGTTAAAAATTATAAATATACTTGTTTTAAAATTTGGAAAGGAGAGAGAAATTTTTCAGAATCTCTCATCCTAATATGAGTCCCTTTTCTGGTTTGTTTGCTGGTACCTTGCCATGAGGAACATTAAGTGTCTCAGTAGAAGCCACTGATTTTTAATTCAATGGATCTTCTATAGTGTCCCCTATGAAAAATTTTCCCTCTTTGGGAGCTAGAATCTATAACCCTGAAAAGACTAGACTTTCAGGAAAGAAAATAAAAAACTCTCCCAATTAGGTCACTGGCAGTGACTTTAAACTGAGCCATTAGTACTTTCAGCCTCTATTGCCTAGACCCAAGTACCCCTGCTCTTGGGGACTCAGCCTCGTATAACAGTCTTGATTTTAGGTAGCGAGCCTAGAGATGACACACCAGAAGTGCAAATTAGCGCAATCTCTACCATGCTGCATAGATCCAAGGAAGCTGGCTGTGACTGTCACAGGGCGTCGTCACAGACACAGAGCCTCTGTTGTCCTCAAGAGGATGGCACCAGGCTTCAGCGTGGTGGCCTGGGAAGTCACCAATGGATGCCTTGCCAGCTGCCTTGTCTTTGTTGTAAAATGGACCGTATGTTCTTCTCTTCAGTCCCTGCCTTTCTCCAGTTATTTGTCTGCTCAGAAATGGATGTGGTGCTAGATTCTGATGATGACACATTGTGTCTTTTGGACCACTGGTCTCTGCATCCTCTTCAAGAAAGGGGGCGAGGGCCCTAGTCTCTCACAGGAGGTGGAGGGCTCTTCTGGGGTCAGTGGGTTCAGGGGAATCTAGAATTTCAAATTTTCAAGCATATCAGTTTAGTTATTTGCCGAGTCACACATTCTTTGTGCCATTTAGTTGTGAGAAACAAAAGTCATAATCTAAGAAGTAGGCCTTTGGCTTTCACATCTCGCTTTCAATTACTGGTTGAATGTTTTCATTTTTTTAATGCTTTTTCAAAATTATATTTTTTCAAGTAACATTTAATAATTCTGTTGTCATCATAATAACTATCTGCCCCATATTTCATAAATATTTTACCAATTCAATCTTTAACTCTATTGCCTTCTACTGATATTGCAACATAGCTTATCCCCACTGACAGTTCTAGCAATTGTACTTCACCTTGTATTGAGGCTATCTGTGCCCCATCTACCACCAGTGGTGTATTCTTTATTGGCAACCATGCAGCAGGTAAGTCAGCTTTAGAATGCAATATTGGTGTCTGCTTTCACTTATCACCATTGTTACCAAGTGTTAAAGAATGAGGTATTCATTTTCAGTGGCTGCCATAACCAAAGTACCCCAAATTGGGTAGCTCAAAACCACGTATGTTTATTCTTCTACACTTCTGGAGAACAGAAGTCCCCAAGTCAAGTTGTTTCCAGGGCCAGGCTTTCTCTGAGATTCTGAATAGGTTTTTCCCTTGCCCCTTGCTAGCTTCTGGTGGTAACTGTCAATCCTTGGCATCGTTTGGCTTGCAATTACATCCAATTCCTGCCTCTGTCATTACACAATATACTCCCTGTGTGCCTCGCTCTCATGTCACATTTCCTCTTCTTATAAAGACACCAGCCACATTGTATTAGGGCTCTCCATAATGATTTTATCTTAACTCTATTACTTCTGCAAGAATTCTATTTCCAAAAAAGGTCACATTCAGAGGTATCAGAGTCAAGACTTCCACATATTTTTTAGGGAACACATTTCAACTAATAACAGTGGATCTTCTCAGTGGTAGACTCTAAGATAAGAAGTTTATTTGAAAGTGCTCTTAGGATTAGCATACTTTTGTGAAAGGGAAAAATACAAAGTTGCAGAGAGAGGATTTAGGCTGCAATAGAGTCACAACAAAGGTCTCAGCCAACCAGAAAGGGTGCCCTAAATCTGGGATGACCCCTCAGAATTGTCCTAAATTGGAACAAGGGGTGGAGAAATTATGCCACCTATGTTAACAAGTCATTGAATTCAGACCTTCCCCAGAAAGTGGGATAAACCTTCAGGGAAACAGATCTCTGCAGCTGAGGGCTGCCAGCCAGCAGGAAACCCGGGGGTCTTGGGAGGAGTTCCTTGAGTATTGAATGTCGGATGCTGGCTTCAGCCAGCATCTGCAACCTTTCACTTGTGTCCATCTGCTTCATATCCTTCTCCCTCTGAGCTGCTGAATGCCTTCTGAGTACACAGATACTACCAAGAGAGGGAAGTTGGAAATAGGGATTACCCAGAAATGACCCAAAGTATGAGTGTATACCTCAATAGTTAACAAAATATTACTTTATACTGATTGCTGATTCATTGGTCTTTGAAAAAACGGGTAAATGAATTAACTAAAAAAGTGTTGCACATAAAATATTTTGGTAGATAGAATTTATAAAGGGAAAATAAAAGGGTTTCTCTGGTGGTAAGAATTCTGGAAGCCACTGCTCTAGATGTCTCCTCACCTTCTCACACTTGCACCCACATACACTTTCTTCTTTCCTATAAGCAAAGATCAATTCTTCCCTAGGGGCTGAAGATAGCATTCGTTTGTTTCTTTGTAATACCTTCGTGCTCCCACCTGGGTGTCCTCTCATTCTCCACTGGTTCATTCTCACCAGCACACAAGTGTACACTGCAGAGCCTCCCAAACAGCTCTCTTGGGACTTTACATTCTCATGAGCTAAGACTACTTTTCTCCCTTTCCCTGTTCCAAATTTTGATCTTCCTATTCTTATCTTCTCTTTTGCCAAATTTCCCTCCAGTCAATTCTTTCTGTTTCCTTATTTCTCTTTTACTGTTGTTTCCACTTCAGCCTGCGTTCACTGAAAGGGCTTCTGTCAGAGTCAGTAGACATTCACGTGTTGGCAACTTCAATGAATGCCATTTTAGACCATTTAATCTCATCTGACTCATCTGTTCTCACAGGAGTTTCTGGCATAGAAAAACATCTCTTTTTCTTGATCCTCTGTCCTTGCATTTCATGATTTCACATTCTGCTAGTTGACTTCCCGCTGCTTTTCTCTCCCTTGTCTCCCCCAACCCCAATTTTTCCTGGTGACTTTTGAAGCCAGTGGAATTGTGAACACTTTTCTTTCTCAGAGATTGGCCCTGTCCCTTTTTAATCATTTTCATTTTATATTGTCTCAGAGGACCTTAAATAACAGCTAGGTACTGGCAATTCCAAAATGTGTATTTTATACCCAGACAAAATTCAACTCCAGAGTCTGTGTCCAGCTGCCCTAGGACGTTGCCTTCAGACAACTCACTGATTTTCAAAATTAAAATGACTAAAACTGAATCTTAATTTCTACCCTCCTCAACACACTCATGCATTACCCGTTTGAAAGTCCTGTTTCTTCAGGCTTCTTGTCTCTGACAACAATGGCACCAGTCTCAAATCATTTGAAATAAATTTGCTGTAAAAACTTGGAGTCATTTCCAAATAACCCCTCTCCTTCACTTCAACAGGTCCTATTAGTCATGCTCCTGCAAACCTTGAACCTATCCAATTCTCTCCCAATTCATAGCCATCACCCTAATCCAAAACATCTTTTCCTATGATATAACAAGAGCCCCCAAGTAGTCTTTCAGATTTCTTTTTTGGTCCATTCAAGTCCATCATTTGTGTGGCAGAGTAACCTTTTAAAGTTCAGCTTGGATCATGTCACTCTTCTGCTTAACATAATTCAATTGCCTTCCAGTGCATTTTCATACAGAATCTTCTTCACATGCCTAAGGGTGCACAGTGTGACCCAGCTCCTAGAATCCATTGCTCCCCATGGTGTTTCTAGCCCATGTGATGCCCTGAGATTCTGTCTCTCATTTCCTCATATGTGGGACTCACTTTCTTGCCTCAGAGCCCACACACGTGCTGTGCCTGCCGTCTGGAATGTTCTTCCTCTTTGCTCTTCTAGCTGGTTTCTTTTATACCTTGAGGTCTCAACTTTAAAATGATTATCACAGTGATGTATTTTAACCACTCCCAACCTGCATGCCTCTTTCTCTTTCATGGAGCTTTGCTTTCACCTGATCACATGAATTTGTTGTTTTACTTTCTTTTTGTTTTTTAGAGACGGAGTCTCACTCCGTCACTCAGGCTGGAGTGCATTGGAGCAATCTTCGCTCACTGCAACCTCCTCCTCCCAGTTCAAGTGATTCTCATGTCTCAGCCTCCCAAGTAGCTGAAACCTCAGGTGTGCACCACCACGCCTGGCTAATTTTTGTATTTTTAGTAGAGACAGGGTTTTTCTGCCATGTTGGCCAGGCTGGTCTTGAATTCCTGGCCTCAAGTGATCTGCCCTCCTCAGCCTCCCGAAGTGTTAGGATTAAAGGTGTGAGCCACCATGCCCAGCCTGTTGTTTTGCTTTTTTATTGTAGGTGTCCATTGTTAACATCTGACTCAAAAAAGTAGTAATTATGTATGCTCCACCTTCTGTTATGTATTGAACAAGGGCCTGGTACGTAGCAATTACTTGACATATATTTTTTCAATGAATAAATAAAATGATTCCTCCACCTCTGTTTTCAGAGGTAACCAGGGCTATGGTGTGTCTCACTTGGTCCCTCTGTTATTTCACTTGATGTGGGAGAAAATGGAAAGCCCGGTCACAAGAGCTCTGTGCTCTCCGTCCTCCATCCACACCCCCTCTGCTAGTCCTTCTAGCACCATGAAGGACCAGGTTTCAGTAGGCAGATGTGGAAAGGAGGATGGGTCACAAAGAGAACAAAGACCTCGTTAGATGGAGTTTGGGCACCGGAGTCCTTGAAGAACAGGTGGCTCTGCTGAGGCTTTTGAGGAGCCTCTGACACATGGTTATGTGCACGCCTTAGGATTGTATTCGGCACAGAGCTGAGCAATGACCCATGGTCTAAGGCTCACCAAATAACACCCTTTAACTAAACGGCATAACTTTCTAAGTGCAAAGACAGCTTTGTGGAGTCCCGCACAGCAGCAGTAGTAATCTTTTACACTGGAAAGCTTTCGTTTTTCTACATATATTATTGAATTTAATCAACTTCAGCCTGATAGTAGGGTTGGTATTTTCTTCATTGTGAATATTAAAGGTGTACCTAAGAGTCAAGAACATTATTTCTTAAGGCAGGGGTCCCCGACACCCAGGCTGTGGACCAGTACTGGTCCATGGCCTGTTAGGAACCAGGCTGCAGAGCAGGAGTTGATCGGCAGGCAAGTGGGCATTATGTCCTGAGCCCTGTCTTCTGTCGATCAGCAGCAGCATCAGATTCTCATAGGACCACGAACCCTATTGTGAACTGTGCATGGGAGGGACCTAAGTTGCACTCCCTGTGAAAATCTAATGCCTCCTCAACCATCACTCCCCCACCGATCTGTGGAAAAATTATCTTCCACTACACTGGTCCCTGGTGCCAAAAAGGTTGGGGACCGCTGGCTTAAGGTACATCTGTGCCCTAAGGTTCTCATTTAATCTTCTTATGGGAACTATGCATCAGAAAAGGGCTGCTGTCTACACAGGCTTCTACAAATACTTTATTTGCATTGACTCTTTGCAGGACTTTTGCTATTTAATATCAAGAATTGGACTGAGATTAAGGACACTTTCTTTGCCCTCAGTTTTTCTTTTAATATATTGTGAGGTCAAGGATTATGTCCATTAAAATTCCCTGTAAAAATAATGTAATGCATTGAGATCTGCCCTCTGAAAAGACTGCATTTTCTCTGCTCCACAACGTCTTCAATAAACTTCTCAGGGTGGTGTGAGGCACGTGGTCTTCAAGGCAGGCTGCTGTTAGCACTGGGCCAGCCACAAATTAAGTGCATGCATGCCAACTGGGTCGTCTGTTAAAAGACTCATAGACATAAGCGGTCTTTACCATAAATCTAGAAAAAATGCATAAATAATACAATTTATGAGCTCCTAAACTGGGGGAGGCATATAGAAAATCAGAGAAAAAGGAAGAAATGAGAAAATGTTGCAACAGTGTATCTTTGTAAGAGGAAAACATGTACTTTATTCCAATTGTCTCCAAAATTATGCAACTAAAGGAAAGGAGCTGTCAAATCCCTTTCTAATTAAATTCATACATTTGTTCCTCTTCAAAAATGGCCACACACTCCATCTGCCAGTGCAGAATGCTGGGGTTTTTCAGCCAATATTCTCATGCTAAGCTGTTTGTACTGAGGCCACGGTCACAGAGGCCCCGAACCCTTAAAGCAGCTTTCTGAAGAGAGCCGAAAGAATTTTCTGTTTGCACTTGAGTTATTTATCTTCACTCTTATGATAAAAAGATCGAATATTGTATGAAAGTTAAATCATCAGAGAGTTCAAGTTGCAGGCACAACACTGACAGGTTGACGAACATTTTTAGTGGTATGATAATTTGGTTGAAATGCAGTGATTCTTTTTAACAGCTCATATTAAATCAGAGGAGTCGTTAACTAGAGCCACTCAAAAAAAAAAAAAAAAAAAAAACTCAGACATTTCATGTGCATTTGCCGTGGCATGCATATTTCACCCATGTACTTGTTGTCTTTGTCCCACATGGCTGCACAAAACCTGCAATGACCGCTTCTCCCACCTGAAGGACTGGGAGGCTTTGCTTACCCCTTCCTTCCTCACTAGGACCCCACTCCAATTGCCCATGAAAACCTCATGCTTCTCTATTTCCAGCCTCAGCTCCAGTAAAACCTCCTCTGTGAATCCAAGAACATCCTGTTCTACAATAATTGTGTCATTCTCTCTTTCCTATTCACCTCTCTATCACTCACTTGGTCCACAAATATTATTCGAAGTGTTTTTGTTCCTCAAGTCAATCTTTTTGCAAGAGCTTGAATCTCTTGTTCCCTGGATTCCAAGTACTTTCTATATTAATCATTCATCTTTTATTAAATAAAGGACTTTTTATCTGAATTTACTATTTGTTGCTATATAAAATTTGTATTGAAGTGTACATTTAAATAAATATATGACTATGTAGTATCCCTTTAGGCAAGGTTTAATCATTATGAATATTGTTGTCATTATTTTTGTAAGTAATAAAGCCCAGTGGGTGCTTAGTAATGTGATTGGAAGGTGATTCTTGTTCTTAACAGATGCCCCCCAATGAAGTTTCAGGCAGGTTTTCCTAGAGTGAATTCGGTGTCCTATTATTCAATTCCGCATACTCACAAGCAGCACAGCCTTTCCCAGATGTGCCTAAGTGGCATAAGCCACAAAAGTTAATCCCTTTGTCCTTCTTGCTCCTCTGAAAATTTAAATATTGCATGCACATTTAAAAAATAAAATTTCATGTCTTGAATAAGTTACTTGTAATTCTGAGTTTTGATAGTGTCACTTTCTTTGAGAACTTTTGGAGGAGGTTAAAAAATTGTCTCTGGTTTAAAGTAGAAAGGTAACAGACACAACCATAACTAAACTTCTTTAATCTAAAGAGCAAGATATACCTGAAAATTAGGCTCTGGCCTCTCCCAGTGTTCATACTCTCCCTCTCAACTCCACGTCCAGATCTCAGACCCACTGCAGACATCCCCCAGCCAGATCTCCTGATCTCATGTCTCTTGATAGTAAGATACCTTTTATTATTTGATACTTAATTTGATTAGCAGTTGAGGTTGTATCTGGTTTCTTCTCTTCTGCTTCCACAGGGTTCTGTCTTCTGGCTGCTCCTCAGCATCTGCCCAGACCCTGTTTGAGACACTTCTCACACTTAGTAAACATGGGCCAGAGGTGTGCACCCAGGTTAGCTGATGGTAACATGCACACTCTCCATGCTCAGGTTCTGGGCTGCTTGACCTGAGGTTCTATGTCCTCTTTCTTAGCAAGAAGCCCTTTGAATGCACTGTTTTTAATAAAGGTGAATAAAACATCTTCAGGTCAAAGTAGGAAAATTTTTTATTTAATAGGCTTGTTGGGAAAACCATGTGTCATGCGTTGATTAGTTCACATGTGTACCATTAGGCTATAGATCAGAATTATCACATTTTCCGGAGTAATAAATTCTTGAAATGTGTCTCCCTCCTCTGGACACCAGACATTACATACATTTTGGGGAATTTCAAAGGACCTTTCTCTTTTCATTTTCTTCAGCCTAGAGTGTCAAAACCCACAAAGGTAAGACTCTAGATGGTTATATTTCCCTAAATCAGATTGAAAGGTCTCCCTCCAGTCTTTATCCAATGTGACCAGCAGAATACTGAGAGCCCTGTTCTCTAGTCTTCACAGGCTGAATTAGGAGGTAAGCTGTTTACCCAAACTATGCAATGAAACAATGGAGAAACCCGTGAGAAGACAGGTTCATAGCATATGAGTACATGTTTTAATTTTCAAATGATGGGAGATGTAAAAACAGCAACACATTTTACCCTGAGGGGAAACAGAGCCAAAAATTCCAAGGCCACCTGCCATATACAAATTCATAGCAAAATGAACAGCTGTGGGAGTTGCTTAGGTGGAAGTTTTCTAGAAAGATATAAACTTTTTGGTCAATATTATTTGCAGGTGGAAGTAAGCATTGTTTTAGGTGTCAAGATTATTGCACCTATAGTCCCAGCTACTCAGGAGACTGAGGAGAGAGGATCACTTGAACCCAGGAGGTGGAGGATGCAGTGAGCTATGATGGTATCACTGCTCTATAGCCTGGGAGACAGAATGAGACTCTGTCTCAAAGAAATGGAGGTGGGGAGGGCACTAACAGTCTGATTTGAGTTCTATGCCTTTCAATCTCACAGTGTTGTTAGCCCTGGCTAGTGAAGCACTATTTTTTTCCCAGATTTATAGAGAAATCAGTGCTAAATTAAAAAGTGTATATATTAAAGTGTACAATGTGAGGTTTTGATATACAAATGATTACCACAATCATATTTGTCACCTCACATAGTCATAAGACTTCAGTAGTGAGAACACTTAAGATCTGCCCTTTTAGCAAATTTCAAGTGAACAGTGCAGCATTGTTGACTGTAGCCACCATGTCGTACATTTTACATCTCTCATCTTGCATTACTGAAATGTTGTATCCTTTGGCCAACACCTCCTGGCTTTCCTACACACTCCTAGCCCCTGTAAGCACCTTTCTACTCTCTACTATGAGCTTAGCTTTTTTGGATTCTACATTGTGATGGTAAATATTAGGTGTCAACTCAGTTGGATTGAAAGATGTCTATATGGCTGGTAAAGTACTGTTTCTTGATCCGTCTGGCAGGCTGTTGCCAGAGGAGTGGATATTTGAATCAGTGGCCTGGGAAAGGAAGACCCAGCCTCCATGTTGGTGGGGACCATCCAATTGGCTGTCAGCATTGCTGGAACAAAGCAGGGGGAGGAAGTGTGATAGGCTGGATTGCTGAGTCTTCTGGCCTTCATCTTTCTCCCGTGCTGGATGCTTCCCCTGTTCCTCCCACTCTTGGACATCAGACTTGGGGTTCTTCAGCCTTTGGACTCTTGGACTTACACCAGTGCCTTGCCAATGGCTCTCGTGCTTTCAGCCACAGATGGAAGGCTGCACTGGCAGCTCCCCTAATTTTGAGGACTTTGGACTCAGACTGAGCCACTAACTGGCTTCCTACCTTCTCAGCTTGCAGATGCCCTGTCATGGGACTTCACCTTGTGATCATGCGAGCCGATTATCCTTAGTGAGCTTCCTTTCATATTTACATCTATCCTATGAGTTCTGTTCCTGCAGAGACCCTGGGCTACTACACACATATTAATGAGGTTGTGCAGTATTTGCCTTTCTGTGCCTGGATTATTTCATTTTCTTCATCCATTCATCTGTCCACGGACATTTAGATTGGAACCACTAATTTTTGACTAGTTGTCTTCTCGTTAAGATCACTGCAGATGAGAAATACAACAATGTAGGATTCACTCACAAAGTGTAACATCCACCCAGGGACAAAGACCCGCATTTTATAGGGAGGTTGTGATTCTTTTCTGCAGAACAGAATCAGGGTCTGTTTGGTTTGCTCGAGGGTGTGTAAAAACATTTTCAAAGAATATTAAAAAAACAAAAGCAATTCATCCGCATAGATGAAACCAGAGGTATGGTTCCTCTTTGCCTCTACGTGTATGGGGTTCTCACTCTGTCTCTGTGTCTCTTTCTTGCTGATTGGCTGATCCTTAAAATGCAATGGTGTGTCACATCAACAATATGAAAGTAGGTGAACTCAGTGTATCAAGATATAAGTTGGGGATTCAGGAGGACATATATTTGTATTACTTTGATAGGAAGACATGTTTCCAAAAATCATTACTAGCTTCACATATGTATGTGTTTTAGGCTTTCGTAAATCACTTTAGTGTCTGGATTCTCATAACTCCCTCTCCACTACATTTCTGTGTAATTAGATTGAAATTTGATTAATCTTTTAATAAAAAATTGTTGTTTTGTTTTAACCTATACAGAAAACCTGACCTCAATAATATGTAAATAGAAAAGGGAATCATATTTTAATCCCCTTTTTTCAGAAAATTGTGGATATTCTTCTGATTTAACACTGTACCAAAACTCAAAAAGCGACAGTTTAAAAAGGTTAGTTGAAATGTGGAATCTTAAACCATATCAGCAATTGTTTTGTACAATCCGTTGGTCTATGTTGCATTTTGAATGAATCTTTACATTATGTTGAATTATTATGGATACAAGTTATCCAAATATCTAATGGTTGCTGGAGAACTCAAACTTGATCATAGATAGCAAATATTCTTGGTTCCTTTCCTTGAAGTGGCACCCTTGCTTCATTCATTTTCAGGATGATGTTTGTCAAATACTCCACTCTGAATAACCATCATTTGTCTCTCATTCTTTCCCATTAAGATTAAATGTTATAACAAAGTGTGAAACTCAATCACACAAGTGATTTCTCTTGAGGCGACTGTTGTATTTCAGTACACAGCAGAAATGCTGAATGTGTAAGCCCCATTTCATCACCTAGACTATTGAAAAGATATATTCTTAGTGTTGAGTTTTAACAAAGTAATGTTTAGTGCTTCAAGGACTTTCTTCAATGAAAATGGCTTTTCTTCTCTATCCAGCGCATGGAGATGAAGGCTACAATGCCTAGCCCTGCAGATTGGGGTCAAGTCCTTGATTCATGTTAAGGTGCCAGCAGTTTCACCCACCATTGCTTTTGCACCACCAGGGCAAGTACCAACACACTACAAAAGGCAAATTACATCTTCGTGTTATTATGAAAAGAGTTTTCACCTCATAGGTCCCCTGAAAGTGTCTCAGGGACCACCCCCCCCAGGAGTATGCAGACTCCACTTTGAGAAATGCTGTATTATACAGCCACCACTTTTACTTTAAGTATGGTCAAAGAAGTTTAAATTATTCTTAGAATGACACCATCTTTCTTCCTTCAGTTAAGTTGGTAAGGTTTATTACCATAGTAAGAAATGAAGTTGGCTAATTTTGTAAACTTCATTCTCTCATTTTTTTTAAACTCAACTGGATCTGTAGTTAAAAACAATGATAAAATCATTTAAAATTATGTGAAGTCATGGAAGAGTGATGAAAACTCATGCAATCTGACTTTTTTCTTTTGTTCTAATGCAGATGCTTTTATTAAAAGATGAGTTTTATTAACTAGAAAAACAAGTGGACTAAATGACTAGTGTTCTAACTCCTTTGACATAGTTCAGTAAAATTGATCGATAAAGTTGAACATTGACCAAAAGAAACAACTTCCAACTACTGCAGAAATTTACAGATAGGAGAAAAAAAGAACTTTTATTTATCTGTCTACTTATCTCTCTATCTTTGGCAAAACATTATTATTTTTCAGATAAACAAGGTCTCCAATATGTTGATTTAAAACAACAACAAAATTTCAAGTCTCTTTTCTACCATGTGCAAGTTGTGTAATGACAGGCAACTAAGTCTTAAATACTGTTATGCCAAGAGCCAAAAAAAAAAATAAGTATTAGAAAAGAAGCTGGGAAAATTTATTCAATAATATGTATAAAAATAGGTTTGATCATAGTATACTGATTTCATTTATTACTATAATTACTGTGTACATACCTGTGACTGAATGTCTACTGATACAATAATTGCACAGCACATGTTTTAATTGTTCTTCCAGCTCTGTTGGTAGTTCTCAGGTTCTCTTAATGCCCCTGTCTAACTTCATTGTGAGTAGTAGGTCACATTTTGAAGACCAGTAATTGGAACTCTGAGGGAGGACCAACTATGACTGGGGAGCAAATCAAAACTGGGACCTTGACAATTTTTGTACCAAACTGAACTAACCAGACACAGCAGAGGACATAACTCTCCTTCAAATTCAAAAAGCAATGACATACTCATTTTGGGATTGTAGCAATGAAATATTGATGTAAATTAATGAGTATTTAAAAGAACATTTAATATGGGATTAAATGAACCTTTCTAGATGTGTTAGTCAAAATAGTCAAGCATGTTTTAGGCACTCATCTCTTTAAATCTGCACCATGCTATTGGGGTATCGGGGTGAACTTCAACTGATTGATCTTGCTTAAAGAAATAGCACTAAGTTTAGAAGTTTTTAAAATGCTCTTGCTTTCTATAAACTGCTGCTTCTGTTTATGGGAGGCAGGCAGCACTGGCAGTATTTACCATAAACACTTGCAACAATAGGTATTAATGGCATTACCATTCTTTCTAAGAGCAATGCTAGCAAAGGATATATACAGAGAGAACAGTTTGCAGCTGTGAAATTGATCCCTGACCCAAATTGTTGGGAAAGCAATATGCAATGTATTTTTATTCTAGGATATCAAAACAATCACATATTTGTTGGACCTCTGTCAGCAAAACTGGTGTAACCTTTCAAAAATGTTTTTTTACCCAGTATTTTGAATATTGCTAGAACCACCTGGGCCTTACCTGCAAAGCCTTTAATTCAGTAGTGTTGGGACAGGTTTCAGAAAGAAAGAAGCATATCAGAGAATTCTGATTCAAGTATATGCACACACACACACACACACACACACACACACACAGTTTCACAGTGTTTGTATGCTTCATTGAAAGGGTCATTATTGGAAAGTTTATTGGTGATCAGAGCTAAATTGTTTTTCTTTACATGAAGGGAGAATACATAAAACCACAATTCATTATCACTGTCCAATCACAAGATCTTCATACAGTATTCATTAAATATTTGTTGTGAAAGCAAATAAGTGTTTATCACCTATAGTATTTTGATACATATAGGTAAGCTCTAACTTGATAGTTAATCTCATCCATTAGGAAAAAAGAGTATTGCAGAAGTGGATAAAATCATAGGATCGAGAATCAGTGTACCAGATTCAAGATGGGAAAATTACTTAACTTTGTTGACCTGTGTTTTTAATCTATAATTTTGGGATAGTAACATCACCTACTTATTTAATGGCAGGCATTAAATAAGATACTAACATAATGTGCCTGGTTCATGGGAAGTGGTCAATATATTTAAAACATCATTATTACAGCTTATGTTCTTAAACATTTGTGAAACTTCGTACTAAAATGTATTTATTAATTTACTCAATACTTTTTAATGCAAGATTTAATTAGTGCCAGATACGCTCTAGTTCCAGAAGCCACAATTGCTAACATACTCTAAGGGAGTTTGTGCATGTACAATGGGGAAACAGATGACCAAAAATAAGCAAATGCATATATAACGTAATGTTAGATGTGAAAAATGCAACAAAGAAAACAAAGGACTTAAGATCAGGAGTTTGAGACCAGCCTGGGCAACATGGCAAGACTCCATCTCTACAAAAAATAAAAAAAAAAATCCAGGTGTGCTGAAACATGCCTGGAGTCCCAACTATTCAAGAGTCTGAGGCAGGAGGATCACTTGAGCCCAGGAGTTCAATGCTGCAGTGAGCTATGATCACACCCTGGCACTCCAGCCTTGGCAACAGAGTGAGTGAGACCCCATCTCAAAATTAAATTAAATTAAGTTAAATTTAAAAAAACAAAGCAGAGTAAGGCAGATTAAAAGTAGCAAGGAGTGCTATTTAAGAAGGTTATTCAGAGAAATCTCTTCTGTGGAAGAAATACTTGAGCAGAAGATTAACTGAAGAGGTGAATTATATGCGTATCTGAGGGATGAAAATTCCTAGAAAAAGAAACAGCAAGTGCAAAGATCCTGAGGCAGATGTACTATTTGGGCAATTAAGGAATGGAAAGCTGATTTAAGTGGATAACTTAAG
This sequence comes from Pongo pygmaeus, assembly GCF_028885625.2. Taxonomy (NCBI): domain Eukaryota; kingdom Metazoa; phylum Chordata; class Mammalia; order Primates; family Hominidae; genus Pongo; species Pongo pygmaeus. The sequence goes on from NC_072385.2 coordinate 129,222,322, forward strand.
GCCCTCAGCCGTGTGATGAATAAGTATGACTTTATTTTAATTCTATGTGTCATCTGAAGCCATTGGAAAGTTGCCCTTAAGGGAACAGCTGCTATTGAGAGATTTTCAGGATTATATAGTGGGTCACCAGAAAAGCAAAAATTGAACCATCAGCAAATGAAATCATAGTTTGTTGTTTATACTACTGAGACATGATGTCTTAAAACTTAAGCAGACATTAGTGCTTAAAAACACTCACCTACGAATACATTTAAACCTTGCTGAAAAGCAAACTTTATGAGTCAGTCCCAACTCTAATTACAAGTATGGATTATTAAAGAAAAATGAAAGCAGAATTGTGTCTCTAGTTGAAACTACCTACAGGGTATATATCATGAGAGTCTTTTCCAGGGATGCTGTAATGAAGTCCCATTGGAATTCTTGCAGTTCCACGAAAATGCCATGTGTTCACATCCTAGGGTGTGCCCGGGTCTCCTTAATCAAGTCAGCCCATTGGAAACAATAAAATATCCTTGACATGTGGAGGTAAATTGTACTGAACACGTGCACATTATTTGCATTTTAATATTTGTCTCAGCAAATTAAAAATATCTTATGCACGCAACATCATTACAATCCACATTAAATGAAAGGTATTGTTCATGTGGAAGAGTTAATAAATGTGAGAATTCACATGCAGATAACTCTTTGTAGAAAACAGCATATCAGAATGTACTTGGTGTTGATTCATTTAAATGCTCATAAGGCTTGTTAGCAAAAATTCAAAATGAGAGTTTTGAAAATTCATTTGGACAATAGTAAATGCAACATTTTAATTATTTTATTTATTTTACGGAGACAATATGTGCATCTCATGCTTTGCATCTTTCCAAATCTTTGGCAACAAATATCCTGCAACATCTAAAGCAGATGGCCCACTAATTTTAAAGCTCCATGTTAACCAAAAATATTGGAATATGGCAAAAGTTGAATTAATAAAATGATATGCAAACATCCAACAAAAACTAGTGCTTGTGCCAAATTCAATAAATACTCAGTTGGAGCTCTCCACTGCTAGATCCTGCACAAGCCATAATAAACATATTCTTTAAGGCTTCCACAGGCCTCAGCATGGAAGCCAGATGGAGGTTTTTATTTAATCTGGCCCTATTAAGCTGGAGTATATTTCCATCCTTGTTATCATGTGCCCGCACTCTAGGTTTAAACTTTAATTGGGACAGATCTGAAGTATTAACTCTATGTAGTAATTTGCCTAAAAATATATAATATATACAGCCAGTGTATGCTACCGATACTTTAGCCTGGATCATTCTTGGTGGTGGGGCTGTCCTGTGTATTTTAGGATGTTTAGCTGCATCCTGGCCTCTACCCAACAGATACTAGTATCACCCTGTCCCCTTACTTCTAGTTGAAACAATCAAAAATGTCTCCAGAAATTGCCAAATGTCCCCCGGGGGAGAATTGCTTCTGGTTGAGAACTGCTGTCATAGAGCTGGTTTGAAGGAGACTCCTAGGATACTGTGTTTGCCATATGTCAATAACTTTATAGGACATTTAACACCTATCAAGAAACAAAATTTAATATAACATTTCTTTGTTCTCCACTAATTTGTGTTGTAATTCAAGTCAGAATTCCTATAAATGTTTGAAAGAAAAACAGATGAATTCCAGTGTTTCCCCAGTTATTTCTGCAGGATGGTTGTAAGATACGTACATGAGATGAATAAATAACTTAGTGACTGAACCCAAAAGGATGACTTTTGTTTTTGCTTTTTCCTTCAGCCTGTTGTTTCTTGAGTCCAGCTTCTGTTTAACATCTTATAAGTTGTATCTTAATTATGTTGATACCCAAAGAGATGAACAAGTTCTAGCAGTGTGGATTTGTTTTTCTCAAAGCAAAATGATTTCCGCCATTGATAAAAGTCACCAAAATCCTTAATCAACGTTGCTTCATGAATCTTTTAATAATAACAATTTTTTTCATGCATGCCTGATTAAAATAGTTAATTTTGTATTAGTGGAAATACATTATTGTTGCAGGTTCTATGTTTTCATATGTGAAATGGGCTCCTGTGGTTAAAGTACTTTCTTTTTAATGATTACATTCATTGATATCAGAATAAGATTGCCTGCCATACCTGTTAACATTGAAAACACAAGACATTATCAGTTAAGTAAATTAAATTCTTATAATAAAGATAGTTTTATCTATCTACTAAAAACTGTTGTGTTAAAAAAAAGATCTAGTATGTGCATGTTGCTTTTCTGTGTAACCTATTAGCTACATTCTGAATCTCAGCAACTCTGAAATTCCAGTCAAACTTTATAGACTTAGTCTATTGATAATTGATTATCGATCCAATCCTTATACCAGCTCATTTCTAGTGCTCTCAAACTTAGACTAATCAGAATGGCTATTATTAAGAAAACAGCAGAGGCTAGTGATGTTACAGAGAAAAGGTAATGCTTATATAACGCTGGTAGAAGTGTAAATTAATTCAGCCATTGTGGAAAGCAGCGCCGCAATTCCTCAAAGAACTTAAAACATAATTATCATTCGACCCAACAATACCATTATTGTGTATATATCCAAAGAAATCTAAATTGTTCTACCATAAAGACACATGTTCACACATGTTAATTGAAGCACTATTCACAATAGCAAAGACATGGAATCAGCCTAAATGCCCCTCAACAGTACACTAGATAAAAAATGTGGTACAGATACAACATGGAATACCATGCAGCCATAAACAAGAACGAGCATGTTTTTTGCCGCAACAAAGTTGAAGCTGGAGGCCATTATCCTCAGCAAACTAATACAGGAACAGAAAATGAAATATCACATGTTCTCATTTATAAGTGAGAGCTCAACAGTGAAAAGACATGAACACTAAGAGGGGAACAACAAGCAAACTCATGACCCATAACTTACCTATATAACAAACTGGAACATGTACCTCTGAACCTAAAATAGAAATTTAAAAAATAAAGTTAATACATTAGAGAAAATTAAATCATGTACAATGATATGTTTGGAAGCTGGAAGCCGAGGGCAACACACTGTCATGCTTCAGAATGGAAAGGTGCATTTTCATGATTTAGAGTGGAAGATTTTGTCTCCAGTTTTAGAATGAAAGGGTGTGTTGCCATACTTTAGAATGGAAGAGTGCATTGCCATGATTTAGAATGGGAGGATGCATTTCTACCCTTAACCATTTATCTGCTATTCCTCCCTTTCACTCAAACCCTGACTTCAAATCCAATCTCCTGAGTTTTCGAGTCATGTGATATATTTTATAAGTTATGTCGTATCAAGAAGTAAAATTTAAGACCCAGAATAAGACATAATTTTATACAATGTCACAAAAAGGAAATACAGATTCTTGTTTAGAACATATGCTATATAAAACCTACATGGAGGAAGCCTCGACAAAGGTGAAAGGAGTGGGATTTAGCATGATGCAAGCTGGGCTTGAGTTCTGTCTCTGCCAGGAGCTCTGAGGATGAACTATTTGACTTTTGCAACTTGGAAATATATTTTTCCAGAATTAATATTACTTTATTAATAGTAACATTAATAGTGTAGTGATATATTTATTGCCACAAACAAGAGCTGACCTAGGAGACCAAAATAAAACTTAATTTAGTGATTACAAGTCCTTCATAAGCGAGTGGTTTAGACACCAAAAGAGCAAGAGTAAATATTAAGCCTTATGAAACTTCTGACAGATCCTTCCTGGTAAAATCAGTAACAACTTTGAATCCATGGTCAGATGGAATTGCATCAGTTTGACAGCACATCGAGCACTTGAGTGAGTGCTCAAGCATCTGTATCAGAGTTAATAACACTAGTTTTCATGTGGGAAGGAAAGAACATTTTAAACAGGTAACAGACAAACTGTGGGAAGAGGAGAGAGAATGGCTCCCACTATCACGTTAGTAAGTAGAGGTTAACAGGTTCCGATCTGTTACTATTAACTCTGCTACACATGCTTGAACACTCACCATGTGCTCAATGTACTGTGAAACCTTCAAACCACTTAATGCACATCCCCACTCTGGAATATGTGTACCATTGCCTGCTTTTGACAGATAGGAAAAGGAGGCCCAGACAGGTGTTCCTCCTCTATGTCATGACTCATACGTAGATTTAAACAAGTTTTTGACTATAAAATCCTGGCTATTTTCATTTCATTATGCTGCTTCTTTCAAAAATCCAAACAAATATTACCGCTTCCAAGTCATTCATGATAACATTCCTCTTCTAGATTCACAAAAGACTCAAAGCATCTCTGTTGTGTTCATGTGACAACTTGTTTTGACCATCTCTATAGATCTCTCCTTGTCCTACTCACAGATCCATGAGAAACGGGCTGTCGTGTATTTAAATGTCAATCCTCAGTGACAAGCAAAATACTGCTAAAACCAGGAATTTGAAAATACTGAATGCTTGAATCAGTATATAAATAGAAATAATAGAATACAAAGTTGAATTAGAGAATGGGCTCTGGCTTACAGTTTGAACAATTTCAAGGACTAAGTTGTGCTCTTCCTTCACTTAAAGACACACATATGCATGCACGCATGCATATATAGCATAATCAGTACAAGTTTCTTTTGTAAGGCAATGAGCTCTTGATCTTACAAAAATAATGTGTGCTGATTATGTAATTTAATAATATGTTAGAGACATTTGGTAGGTTAAAGATGTTGAAAAATCAGACAGGGCCTGTATTAGTTCTCTGCTTCCTTGAGTAGCTTTAATTAAACCCTGTACATGTTGCTCTTGTTCTTAATAAGAGACCCTCTTATTCTCTTCTTTCTGTGTTTTGAATTTTGTTCTAGACAAAGGAACTTAATTCTAAATGAAACTTCCAGCTCCAACAGGTGAGTCAGTGTCTTTAGAGCAGGGCTTATCTTGTGGTTTTTATTATTCCTCTTGCCCAAAACACACCATTGCAATGTGAACGGTGCCTACCTGCTTACTCACCGGTGAATATTCTCCTCCACATGCAGAATTAAATTACACAATTTATCACACTGTTTAAACACACTAACCTGTGCGTATCTCTTTAGATTTTTCCTTCTGATGCCCAGAAATGTCAATTAGAGAGCTTCAGGTACATTGTCTCAGAACCAGTCTTCAGTAATCATCCCTCTAAAGTCAGAATTTGAAACCATTGTGCGTCAGATTTGCAAAAATCTCTTCCACTATGAGTTAGTTTGTTACAATTAGTACTTCAAGTGAAAACTGTTAGCATGCTGAACATCCTTCAAGGAGATCATTTACTCTGTAAACGCATCAGTCTAATTTAATCGAATGTCAACGTGAGATAAAGAATGCTGTATCTGGGGGCTCTGAGTTTGCATTTAAAATTCTATTTGTATCTAACCCTTACGATACTGATTTGTATAGTGAAAAAAAAAAAAACAACAGATTCCCTCTCTTTGTTTTCTCTTTTGAAATAAGTAAGCTTATATTATAAAGACCTTTAATAATGTGGATTTTTTTTCTACTCTGTAATGCTTTTCTATAAGTATTTCATTGTGGCATTTCAGAATTATCTTGTGAAAGAGAAGAAACTCTGGCTTTTATTGTAAGTAATGTTCTGACAATTATCACTAGTGTAAAAGTACTTTCTAAGAATTTGCCTACATCCCCCTCAAGGGTGATCTTCTGGCTTCTTAATACATTAATGTTAATATTAGTGGTGATCCAAGAGCCACTCCCACTTCCATTTCTTTAGAAAGTCTAGAGGCCCCCATCCAGGCAATCTTTCCTTTTGTCACTTAGACTCTTTGTGTTTAAAGGTACCCTTTAAAAACTGGGATTGGCCTGCATCCACTGACAGACCTTGGACAGTTTGCTGTTGTTTTTTTTTTTGGTTTGCTCTGGGGATGCAAAAGAGGGAAATCCCGGCACTTCCTGTCTGTCTTTGTGGCAGCCTGGATTGAATAGGGGAATGCATCTGTAGAAAAAAAGGAAAAAAAAAAAAAGCAGGGTTGGCAACTCCACCTCGACATGACTTTCAACATGAAGTCCAGAAAACTTGCACACATGTGGAGATAGCTTGGGGGAACAGAGCAGTGTCACACACATGCATGTGACAGAAGCACTCCCTGACTTTGCAGGGAGCAAGAGTCTCTGCTCCAACATGAAATGAATCAGGAGGACGCCAGCAATGTCGGCCTCTGCCAATTGGCGAACGGCTGTCTTCCCGTCAGAAGCTTCTGATTCCCACCCTACAAAATGGAAAGATTCAACCAGGGACCATTTGACCTGTGTTAAAGATACTGCTGGCAGACTCAGGGTTGATACATACTTTTGGTTAAAGAAGCAGAAGATGATATAGTTTTGAGTGTGCAGATTTTTTAAAAAAACGTTCTCTGTGGAAAGCACTTACTGAATTAGGAAGCATTGTCCATTTTCACTTTTAAATACATAACTGCATTGTCTATATAAGATTGGCCATATTTAGTCATCAATGATGTATTTACAATGGCATGATTCATTCGTTTTTACAAATGAATTTTACAGACTGGAGGGCTTGCTAAAATAAATAAAATAAAATAAAGAAGAAGTTGAAATGCAAAAAAAATTAGAATAAGTTTGATACACCAAATAAATACTACTAGTTTCCACACCAGTACCAAAGATTTGGGTCACAGGTCACAGATTTAACTCTAAATTTCTCAGAAATTAAGGGAAAGAGAGGCAAATAACTATATAATGTATCAGTGCAAATCCCTCAGTTTCTCACTTTATAGCTCACTAGATAAACATGTTCACATAAGTAATTTTAATAATCCTTACATGTATGTTTTTACATTTATTCAATCCTCACCTACACCAATGCCTAATGCAGTGCCTAAAAACCAAGGACTATAAAACCAGATCATGAAAATTTACCCCGAAGAGTATTTAGAATTGTAAAGAATTGTAATATTAAACCATTCAATTTGAACTACCTTTTTTCCAGATATGAAGATTAAACCTCAAAGAGAAGTTGCAATTTGCCCCAGGTAGGAATCGTAAGTCATCTTAAATTTATGGGCATATTTTACTCTCCAAAAGACTCAGGTAAAACACCAGGAATTTGTTTCAAAATAACATGAATATTACAGAAATATTCTCATATATAGATGCACCACTCAATGCAACTAGGAAGGAAAAAAAAGGATCTTAAAACACATTCATCTCTAGATTGCCCATGTACAGGCAGGCCTCAGAGACGTTGCAGGTTCTGTTTTAGATCTCCACACAAAAATAAATAGTACAATAAAGGCAGTCACACATTTTTGTTTGTTTGTTTCTCAGTGCATACAAACTTATGTTTACACGATACTTTGTCTAAGTGTGCAGTAGCATTATGTATAATGAAAGGTGCATGTTTTACTTTTAAAAATACTTTATTGTTAAAAAATGCTGACCATCATCTCAGCCTTCAGCAAATTGTAATCATTTTGCTGGTGCAGAGTCTTGCTTTAGTGGCAGTGGTGGCAGCTGACTGATGATCATAGTGGTGGTTGCTGACAGTTGAAGTAGCTGTGGCAATATCTAAAAGTAAGACAACAGTGAAGTTTGCTGCATTGACTGACTTCTTTTTTCAAAAGATTTCTCTGTAGCATACAATGCTGTTTGACAGACACTTAATCAACAGTAGAATGTCTCTCAAAATTGGAGTCAATCCTCTCAAATGCTGCTACTGCTTTATCAATTAAGTTTGGGTAATATTCTAAATCATTTGCTGTTATTTCAACAATATTCACAGCATCTTCACCAGGAGTAGTTTTCTTCCAAATAAGCCACTTTCTTTGCTTATGCATAAGAAGCAACTTCTCATCCCAAGTTTTGTTCTAAGATTGCAGCAATTCATTCCCATTTTCAAGCTTCACTTCTAATTCTATTTCTCTTGCTATTTCCATCATATCTTCAGTTACTTTCTCTACTGAAGTCTTGAACCCCTCAAAGTCATCCATGAGGTTTGAAATCATGTTCTTCCAAACTCCTGTTAGTGTTGATGTGTTGACATCTTCCCATGAATCACAAATGTTCTTAGTGGCATCTAGTCTAGTGAATCCCTTCCAGAAGGTTTTCAATTTACTTTGCCTACATCCCAGATAAATCACTATCAGTGGCAGTGATGGTCTTATGAAATGTATCTCTTAAGGAATAAGACTTGAAAGCAAAAATTAATTATGATACACAGACTGCAGAATGGGTGTTGTGTTAGCAAGTATGAAAACAGTATTAATCTCCTTGTACATCTTCATCAGAGCTCTTGGGTAACCAGGTGCATTGTCAACAACCAGTAATGTTTGAAAGAAATGTTTGAGCATTAGGTATCAACAGTGGGCTTAATATATTCAATAAACCATGCTGTAAATAGATGTGTTGTCATCCAGGCTTTACTTTTCCATTTACAGAGCACAGGCGGAGTAGATCTAGCATAATTCTTAAGGGCCTTAGAATTTTCAGAATGGTAAATGAGTATTGGCTTCAATTTAAAATCACTAGATGCATTAACCACTAACAAGAGAGGCAGCCTGTCCTTAAAGCTAGGTGTTGACTTCTCCTCTTAGCTATGAAAGTCCTAGATGGCATCTTCTTCCAATAGAAGGCTGTTTTGTCTACACTGAAAATCTGTTGTTTAGGATAGTGCCCTTCATCAAGGATCTTAGCTCGATCCTTTGGATAACTTGCTACAGCTTCTTCATCACACTTGCTACTTCATCTTCTATTTTTATATTATGAAAATGGCTTTTTCCCTTAAACCTCATGAACCAGCCTCTGCAAGCTTCAAACATTTCTTCTGCCGCTTCCTCACCTCTCTGAGACTTCATAGAGTTAAGCAAAATCAGAGCCTTGCTCTGGATTAGGCTTTGGCTTAGAGAATAGTGTGGCTGCTTTGGCCTTCTGTCCAGATCACTCAAACACTTTCCATATCAGCAGCAAGGCTGTTTCCTTTCTTATTGTTCCTGTGTTCACTGGAGTAGCACATTGACTTGCCTTCAAGAACTTTGTGTGTACATTCCTAAGTTGGCTAACTGGTGCAAGAGGCCTAGCGCTTGGGCTGCCTTGGCATTCAACATGCTTTCCTAACTAAGCTTGATCATTTTCAGCTTTTGATTTAAAGTGAGAGACATGTTACTCTTTGTCTCACTTGAACAGTTATAGGGTTATTAATTGGCCTAATCTAAATATTGCACTCTCTCAGGGAATAGGGAGGCCCAAGAAAGGAAGAGAAATGGGGGAATGACAAGTTGGTGAAGCAGTCAGAACTGACACAGCATTTACTGACTAAGTTAACCATTTTATATAGGCATATTTTGTGGTGCCCAAAAACAAATAAAATAGCAGCATCAAAGGTCACCGATGCTGATCACAGATCATTATAATGACATAATAATAATGAAAATGTTTGGAATATTTCTGGAATTACCAAAATGTGAGACACAGACACAGTGTGAGCACATGCTGTTAGAAGTGTGAAGCTGTTAGACTTATTTGACACAGGGTTGTGACAAAACTTTCATTTGCAAAAAAAAAAAAAAAAAAAAAAAAAAAAAAACATACACTATGTGCAAAGCACAATAAAATGAGTTGTGCCTATACTTACCTACAAACAGCAAGCTGCCCTATCTTCCCCCTTTATCCCGTGCTGTGGTTCTCCACTGACATCAGCATCCATGTAACTTCTGTCATCTCATACTTAATGCAGGATAATCCTGGCAGGCACTGATTGGCCATCCAAGAGCCATTTGGGGTAATGCTCAGGAGAAGCTGTGTATCACAGTGGGATGATTTACGCAGCATTCATAGGCCTGCCTCACCTTTCTTGTTATTTTCTCCTGGACTTCCCTAGTATTTACAATTTCTGTTAGTAGATAAGCCCCTTTGTCTATGATTTATCCACTAGGCTATGTCAAAATGGACAGTGCTAGAGTCAATGTAGAGAGCTGTCTCGGAGTCTAGTCCATGAAATACTTCAGTGAAGTTTTGAACATAGACAACCAATAAGTTATTGAAAGGCAGACAGATACTTGAAAATTAGGTAAGAGTACAGTTGTGTTTTAGAGACCTAGAGGAAAGAACTAAACCTTCTGAGATACGGGTCTGATCACAGGAGAATGGACTCTAGGTGAAGGATAAAAGCAAAAGGCATGGGGACAGTGGAGCGAGAAAAACAAAACTAAAAATAAAGCTGGTGTTGCCATACATGGGGAATCCCTGGAAACAAATATCCACTTTTGACTGTGTCAAGGACTATTCCAGGCACAGATATTCGTGACCAGTGCATTCAATTTCAACTTGGAAGTTCTGCATAAAGGCCTACTACATGGGTGCTAACTCATAAATTCAGAAGTTACAGATAATGGGACCACATACACCCTGAAACACTTGATGGTGGGCCCCCAGGCTTGTCCCAGCTGTCCTGGCAGAGCCTAGAGAAAGCCAGCTTCTACTCCCCCACCCTCCAACACTGTACACCTTCATTATACATGGGCCACTCTTCTGTGGGCAGGAATAGAAACACCTAAACCAGACATGGAAATTCAAACTATTCACAGCATCCACTAAATTTTTCATTCATTCAGGAAATCGTTGTTGAGTGCATACTTTGGGCCAGGTCCTGCTTTAAGCACAGAGCATCAAATAGTCAACAAAAGTGAAAAAACAGATTCTGTGGTGTCTGACTAGCCACTACAGGCAAGGCACATGCAAGGAAAGATGTATCAATACTGTCCCAGAGAAGCACCTGGTCTAGTGGACAATAGTATACATGTGCATGAATAAGCATATTGGGAAGTAACACACACTCTAAGGCATTTAAGTGTCCCTGAAAGACAGGCAGGAAAGGGTGGGAGGAAGATATTCTGTTTGCAAGTGACAGTGGATATTCCGTGCTGGAGGGAACATGGGAGCTGGACCTTGATGATGTGAAGAATACACATGTGGGAAGTAGAGTCACAGCTTCCCATACGGAGAAATTTGTCTATGCCAAATCGGAAGGGTAGAAAAGAAGAGAGACGTATTGGAGAAGACAAATTCGTAGACGATCAGAACTTAAGAAGCAGGAACAAAAACAATGGGAAGTTGGCTTGGGTCAGACTGTGCCCAGTCTGAAGTCTCAGCTTCAGGATCAACAGAAGCAGGTCTGATGGGAGAAGGGTAGGCAGATTTTTGTTTTTGAGAATAATGAGTTTTGCAAATAGATAACCAAATATAATTAGTATAATTTGATAAAATTGAAAGTCAATAGGTCTTAAAGGGATAAATATAAAGTGGCCTTTGTGCTTAAATCCAGTAATGCTGTCATTTTGTTGTATTATTATTTTATTTTGACAATTATTAAGCAACCACTAACTCACTGACCTCCCTTTCATCCTCAGATAGTAAAGATCTAAAGTTTATCTGTACTTTAATCTGAATGATCTGAAATCCCAAGACGCTAATTTTTTAAAACAGATGATATATAAAAATACACATCTCTTTTATTTAGGAAAAATAAAGGCAGAAAACAACCACAGATATTATATGCCAAGGAAGGGGCCTGACAGTTCCCTGATGTGTGGGTTGTGATGTTCATTTGTCAAGTCTACCTTTCATTCAACAGGAAAGCACACCGAAACATGTGTGATTGACTTCTGTATGTGTGCAAGACCTAAATTATATTAATTATACTACTTATATTAATCTTGCTTCTTCTAAATTGCTATTGATTAATAAACCACATAGTTGCACTTCTAACTAATTTTCTAACAAATCTCCCTGTAAATTAAACACAAAATACACACACACACACACAAACACACATACATTTTTTCCAGAACTAAGAAACCACTGATTAGTAGTATGAACACTTTAATAGAGTGCTGTTTTAAAAAATTAAAATCAAACTTAAAACCATACTTATTTAAATAAATTCTGCAAGCCACTTTAAGCTGTGGAAATTTAAGGTTGTCAATATATTGAATCCTAATTAAGCATTAGAAGTACAAATATATTGGCAAAACATTACACACGTAAAACTAATCTCTTGGATTTTACATTTATGTCCAAGAACAAATATGGTTCCTGAAATGTGCTACTAAAACCATAAAGCGCCTGTTTTTATGAATTCAAATTGCTTCATATCATTGTTAGAGGAAGTGACTTAGACTCATGTCCCTTTCACATTTGCGAGGCCCACGACTGAACAGAATTCAGCAAGAGCTCCTTGTTCCTCAAATCCCCACGGTTTCATCACCAACTCCTCACATCATTTTGAAGAGAGTGCTCACTGAGAACAGCCAAGAGGGGCCAGAGAGGGAGAAGGTGCATGTGATTATAAAAAGAGAATAATGGCAGAATGAGTGGATCAAAAGTGCTCTTGAAGATGGTAAATAATCCACTCACAGCCAGTTAATCTGAGCTTATTCAAGTAGTATGCTGGAAAATACTACAGTGTGCATTGATCAGTCTCATGTCTAAAATATTTTTTTCAGTAACATTTGTGATGGTTTACATAGGAATCTAATTATAAAGAGAGACCTCAATAGTTTAATGATAAACTGTACATTATTTAAAAAAACAAGTGTTGAAAATAAAAACCTCAAAAATCCTGCCAAAATTAAACATTTGGTTTAGCAAAATATTGACTACATGTGATCATCATATACAGATTTAGCCATCGTGTCCTGTGTTGCTAAATATTCTCTCAGTTTTCAAGCTGATTTCAAAAAAAGATTGAAACAGGATTTTGTTGTAATAATAAATAGATTGATAAAATAATTGTTTTTGTGCTACACTACTGTTGTCTTCTCTTTTATTGTTAAGTTCTGGTTGTTTTTAAAATGCAGCGTACTGTCATGCAATTAGAAAACACATTCATACATGAGTAAAATATTTTTAAATTATTCTTGCCATTTTAAATATTTGACACCAGTCTTAGTTTGGACTGCTATAAAAAAAAATGCCACAGTATGGATGGCTTTAACAATGCACATATATTTCTCACAATTCTGGAGACCTGGAAGTCTAAGACCAAAGCACCTGCGGATTCAGTGTCTGGTGAGGGCCTACTTCCTGGTTCATAGGCGGCCAACATCTCCTTGTATCCTTACATGGCAGAAAGGGGTCAAGAAAGTTCTCTGGGATCTCTTTTGTAAGGGCCCTAATACCATCTATTAGGGTTCCACCCTTATGACCTAACCATCTCCCGAATGCCCCACCTTCTAGTACCATCACACTGGGGGTTAGGATTTCAGCATATGAAAAAGGCGGGTGAGCATGAACATTTATTGCAATGCCGTGGACAACTTTATTATGTAAACAAAATATATGGATGTTATTTTACTACACATAAATGTACTCAAAATACATAGTATGTTCTATATTGTCAACTACTCTACTTGAATGGTGAAACAGAACCATATTCTTCAAAATGATAACACTTTAGCTCACTTCAAAGAAAAAATATTTTGTTCAAAATATGTTCTAAAAAGTTAAGAAACAGAAAGGTAGTCTTATGTTGATATCATTGGCAGAATTTCTAACCAAAGGATTATTTAAGGCAGTGAAAATAGTCAAAGTTAGAGAATATTTTTTTTTTTTTAAATGCAGGGAGTTTCTTTGGTGTTTCTAAGTCAGAATATAGTTTTTCTGCTTAAATAATAGGGTTTTTGCCAGGTCCAGTGGTTCATGCCTGTAATCTTAGCACTTTGGTAGCCCAAGGCAGGTGGACTGCTTGAGTGAAGAAGTTCAAAATCAGCCTGGGAAACACATTGACTAAAAAAAAAAAAAAAAAAAAAAAAAAAAAAAAGCTGGGCTTGGCGGCATGTGCCTGTGGTCCCAGCTACTTGGGAGGCTGAGGTAGGAGGATGCTTGAGCCCTGGAGGTCAAAGCTTCAGTGAGCCATGACTTTGCCACTGCACTCCAACCTGAACAACAGAGCAAGACACTGTCTCAGAAAATAAGGGGGGTTTCCAAAAGTAAAGACATTAAGCATAATTTTTTTCTGATTTGCGCAACCATGGAATGGCATAGTTTTAGGAGAGGATGTCAGTGGGCAGTCATATCCAGGCTGGGTAGTGGCAAGCAAGGGAATGTACCAGGAGCACCATGACAAGGAGGTTCACTTCTAGGCTTGCAACAGATATTAAGAATCCAAGCACAAAGTCAAGTTTGCAAATTTGCATGGGTCATGAAGTATGTATAAAGAACAGGCACAAGAGAGGAATTGCAGACAAATAAAGAAGTAAAGACCCTACAGAAAGCAACACTCACAGATTTACAGCAAGAGAAGTAAATCTCTAGTACTAACCCTACACCAAGTCATGACAGAGACAATCCGTGATATTCTGGCCACACCTTTGTATTTATTCTCCAGTAGTATCAACATCTCCAGGGTTTCCTAATAAATCAGGCAGTTTCAGACTTCTTTGCCATTGTACATTTTCCTTGTGTTACATGTGCATTCCTCCATCCTCCATGTAGCCAGAGCATCCATTCAACAGTCTGGATGGGAACTCTCAAAGCCTAGTGGCTGTTTAAGGGCTTGTGTAAGTAATTGAGTCCTGAACCATGCTTTCCACCCACAATTTTACATGAAAAATTGCAAGATTATAATTGACACACACTATGTCTACAACATATATAGCATGGCTTGGCTCTTTGCCCCCACCCAAATCTCACCTTGAATTGTAATAATCTAATCCCCACATGTTGTGGGAAGGAACCGGTGGGAGGTAATTCGTTCGTGGGGGTGGGTCTTTCCCATGCTGTTCTCATGACAGTGAATAAGTCTCATGAGATCCAATAGGTTTATAAAGGGGAGATCCCCTGCATATGCTCTCTTGCCTGCCGCCATGTAAGATGTGACTTGCTCCTCCTTGCCTTCCACCATGATTGTGAGGTCTCCCCAGTCATGTGGAACTGTGAGTCAATCAAATCTCTTTCCTTTATAATTACCCAGTCTCGGTTATGTCTTTATTACCAGCATGAGAACAGACTAATACAATATACATTATGTCAATTTCATTATCTAATATGTTTATAAGTCTTAATTTCTAAATATTTCATTATATTCATAACCAATTCAAATGCTGTATGTCCTTAGTTTCATACTTGCTTAGCCAATTTTCCATAATGATTTCTGAGAAAGCACAGCTGACCATAACTAATATCTCAAAAGAAAAATTATACAATTCCTTTAAAACTTAAAGCAAAATGAATAATTGTATGTAGATATGTAGATATGGATTCACTGAGTGCATTTTATAAAATCTGTGCGTTGGTTAGTTAGAGTTAGGTTATGGGGAGCGGTCTACACAGAGGCCCTGAGGATTTGTAAACAGCCCTGCTCCCCTTGGGAATCTGGTTAACAAGTCATTATTGAACACTGTTCAGGTGTCAACTCTTCTGAAAAGCCTTCCCTAATCCCCCCAGACAGTCACTCTTTTCACTCGATTTCTCCCATATCTGCCACATTCTGCTGTAATTATTACACTGTGCTTCCCCTCCCAGATTATAGCTTCTTGGCATTAGTATCTACATTTTATTCTTTCTTTTACTCCCAGAACCTGTCCAAGATCCTAAGAAACACACAGGGCTTAGTAAATATTTGTTGAATTGAATTAAATTTAGACAAAACTACCAACACGAAAACAAGAATTAAAAAACTAAAAGGAAAGACAAGACAGCATTTCAATACTTAAAAAATTTAGCAACAAGACCAAAGCATAGTTGTAGGTTTGTTTCTTAGCCAGAGAAATTTTGCCATCTTTTTTTCTTAGCTAGAGAACTTTTGCCAAGTGCCTAAGTTGAAAAAAAAAAAAAAAAATCAACGAGCCATTATCCCTCAACCAACTTGTAATGAGAGCTTACTCTTTATAATGGCCTATCCTATCTAGTGGGGACAGAGGAACAAGTAAAATTCCTCAGAAAGTTTATAGCCAGTAGTGAAAATCTAATGAAAATGTAAACCTTAATATTTGACAAATAGTACAGTAATTAAATATTCACAACAGTTTGGGAGAAGAGTTTCTAGGAAAAGGCTCAGGGTAACTCAAGGCAAGTAAAATTTGCACTGTATATTGAAGAATAAATAGGACTCCATTGGCTTGGAACAGAGGCAGACAAGACAGAAAAATATATAAGCAAAGGTAGAATGAAGTGGGAATTTCCAAATAGTCTCATATGACTGAAAGGAAGGAGAGCTAGCCACCACAGGAGATGAAAGCAGATGCATGGTTGGCCCCCATTGATAGGGTTTTCTTGCTAAGCTTGTATTTCATACTATAGCAAACCATCAAATGTCTCATTTTTGCATACAGATACATGTGTACTTGTGTGAGTACTTACAAAGATGTAGCTCTCATATGGGAACATAAATGAAACTAAACAGTAACTTATCTAATAGACACATAAATATGGGTTGTTAAAGAGGGTAAATTCTGAAGCCAATTCATTTGAATTCAAATTCTGGCTCTTCCCCTTAATAAATGAATAATCTTGGACATGTTACTTCATCATTTTATGCCTTGGTTTACTAAAATGAATGAATGGGATGGTAGTAATGACCTCAGTAAAATATTGTGTTAAGTCATGTAAAATCCCTGGAAGAGGACCTGGCAAAAGTATTCAATCAGTTGTATTTATGGTCTTTCCATAAAGCATGTGAGCACCTCAGAGCAAGAATTGTTTCTTGCACTCACGTTTCCATCTTTCAAATAAACAAGCAATTTTAGGCTCCCCTGTACTCATGGGTTTTGCATCTAAAGATTCAGCCAATCACAGATGAAAAATGTTCTGAAAAAAAGGACGGTTGCATCAATACTGAACATGTTTAGATTTTTGTTACGTCATTATTCCTTAAACAGTACAGTGTGACAGCTATTTACATAGCACTTACACTGTATTTATTATAATGTAATCTAGAGATGAATTAATATATAGTAGAGGATATGCATAGATTATGTAGAAATGCTGTATTATTTTATATCAGGGACTTGAGCATCTGCTGATTTTAGGATCCACTGGGGTCATGCAACCAATCCTTCACTGATAGCAGGGGTAGATTGTATAGGAATTTAGCCAATATATGTTAAGAATCTGATAGAGGAAAATACTAAAAATGTCAAGATAAACTTACTTTTTAGGGGGAATTAATCTGTCCACTTCTTGCATCTTAAATCTTTTTATTAAAGCTGTGCAAAACCATTTTGCATTCCATATGATGGCAGGTCTCCCTTAGGTCTGCATTTGGCCACTCTCTAGTTCCTCAGTTTGTAGTGTTTGAGGTAATTCACTATTTCCCTGAGACCTACTCATTTACTCTGCTAAGTTCTGCAACCATTTTCAGTGTAGTTCCATCATGTACCAGCATTTCCTCTCCCTATTCTTACTCTGCAAGTGCATTGGGTTAAAGAACATGTTATGTCTGCATCCCAAAACCTAGCATAGTGCTTTGCACAATCAAGTGCAAAGTTAGCAAAGTAACTGCTAACTGTTAGCAGGGTCACAAGCATGTTCAAAGTTAGCAGAGTAACTAAATGGTCTCAAGAAATAGTGAATAACCTCAGACATTACAAACCGAAGAACTAGAGAGTGACCAAATGCAAAGCCAGGGGAGACACCACTGTCATATGGAATGGAGACATGGAGAACATGCTTGATATGGTTTGGCTCGTGTCCTCATCAAAATCTCATCTTGAATTATACTCTCATAATTTCCATGTGTTATTGGAGGGGCCCAGCGGGAGGTAATTGAATTATGGGGGCAGGTCTTTCCTGTGCTGTTTTTGTGATAGTGAATAAGCCTCACAAGACTTGATGGTTTTATAAGGGGGAATTTCCATGCACAAGCTCTCTTTCTGCCTGCCACCATCCACATAAGATGTGACTTACTCCTCCTTGCCTTCCACCATGATTGTGAGGCCTCCCTAGACATGAGGAATTGTAAGTCCATTAAGCCTCTTTCTCTTGTAAATTGCCCATTCTGGGATATGTCTTTATTAGCAGAATGAAAACAGAGTAATACAGAAAATTGGTACCACTAGAGTGGGGCACTGCTGAAAAGATACCCGAAAATGTGGAAGTGACTTTGGAACTGGGTAAACAGGCAGAGGTTGAAACAGTTTGGAGGGCTCAGCAGAAGACAGAAAAATGTAGGAAAGTTTGGAGCTCCCTAGAGACTTGTTGAGTGGCTTTGACCAAAATACTGATAGTGATATGGACAATGAAATCCAGGCTGCAGTGGTCTCAGATAGAGGTGAGGAACTTGTTAGGAACTGGAGTGAAGGTGATTCTTGCTATGTTTCAGCAAAGAGACTGGAGGCATTTTGCCCCTTTCCTAGAGATTTGTGGAACTTTGAACTTAAGAGAGATGATTTAGGGTATCTGGTGGAAGAAATTTCTAAGCAGCAAAGCATTCAAGAGTGCTGTTAAAGACATTCAGTTTTATAAGGGAATCAGAGCATAAAAGTTTAGAAAATTTGCAGCCTGACAATGTGACAGAAAAGAACATCCCATTTTCTGAGGAGAAATTCAAGCTCACCGCAGAAATTTGCATAAGTAACGAGGAGCTGAATGTTAATCCTCAAGACAATGGGGTAAATGTCTCCAAGGCATGTCAGAGGCCTTCATGGCAACCCCTCCCATCATAGGCCTGGAGGTCTAGGAGGAAAAAATGGTTTTATGGGCCTGGCCCAGGGCCCCCTTGCTCTGTGCAGCCTAGGGACTTGGTGCCCTGCATCCCAGCCATTTCAGCCATGGCTAAAGGGAGCCAAGGTACAGCTTGGGCTTTTGCTTCAGAAGGGTACAAGCCCCAAGCCTTGACAGCTTCCACATGGTATTGAGCCTGCAGGTACACAGAAGTCAGGAATAGAGGTTTGGGAACCTCTGCCTGGATTTCAGATGATGTATGGAAATGCCTGGATGCCCAGGCAAAAGTTTGCTGCAAGAATGGGGCCCTCATGGAGAACCTCTTCTAGGGCAGTACAGAAGGGAAATGTGGTGTTGGAGCCCCCATGCAGAGTCTTTACTGGGGCACTGCTTGGTGAAACTGTGAGAAGAGGGCCACTGTCCTCCAGACCCTGGAATGCTATATCCACAGATAGCTTGCACCATGTTCCTGGAAAAGCCACAGACACTTTATGGCAGGCCATGAAAGCAGCCAGGATGGGGGCTATCCCCTACAAAGCTACAGAGGTAGAGCTGCCCAAGACCATGGAGACCCACCTCTTGCATCAGTGTGACATGAATGTAAGATATGGAGTCAAAAGAGATGATTTTGGAGCTTTAAGATTTCACACCCTGCTGGATTTTGGAATTGCATGGAGCCTGTAGCCACTTTGTTTTGGCCAATTTCCACTTTGTTTGGCCATTTTGGAATGGCTGTATTTATTCAATGCTTGTACCTATCCCTGTTGTATCTAGGAAGTAACCAACTTGCTTTTGATTTTATGGGCTTATAGGTGGAAAGGGCTTGCCTTGTCTCAAATGAGACTTTGGATTGTGGATTTTTGAGTTAATGCTGAAATGAGTTAAGACTTTGGGAGACTGTTGGAAAGGCATGATTGATTTTGAAGTGTGAGGACATGAGATTTGACAGGAGTGGAATGATATGGTTTGGCTCTGTGTTCTCACCCAAATCTCATCTTGAATTGTACTCATATAATTCCTACATGTTGTGGGAGTGACCCATTGGGAGGTAATTAAAGACTAGGAGCCGGTCTTTCCTGTGCTGTTCTCATGATAGTGAATAAGTCTCACAAGATCTGATGGTTTTATAAGGGTGTGTTTCCCTGCACAAGCTGTCTCTTTTTGCCTACCACCATCCATGTAAGATGTGATTTGCTCCTCCTTGCCTTCTACCATGATTTTGAGGCCTCCCCAGCCATATGGAATTGTAAGTCCATTAAACCTCTTTCTTTTGTAAATTGCCCAGTCTGGGGTAGGCCTTTATTAGCAGCATGAAAATGGACTAATACAATGCTTTTTAACTCTGTAGAGAATGACTCACATGAAGATGTGACAGGTCATGTCAGCTGCACTGCTGATGCTCTTTACTATTTACTTTCTAGGTGGAAGATTATGGTGCTTTCTACTCAATAGCAATTACTCCTTCCTGGCTGGTTTAGAGCTCTGTGTAGAGAGCAAGCTTCCCCTCTCTCTCCTGTGCTTCAGCGGCACATGTCTCAGATTCACCTCTGTGCTCTCTGTTTAGTGCCTCTCCCTATCTCTTCCTTTGGCTCCCTCATTCTTTTCTCTCTGAGACTGAGGGAACTTCCATGCCTTTTTCATGAGAACCAGTGTGCAAAATTCCTGGGAACACCCCAGAAGGAAAATGGTCAACACAACCACAGACAGTAGTTTAGTCACGTGAGGAAGACAAATGAGTAGACCAGCCTTAGATTAGTCCCTGGCTCTGCCACTTCACAGGGCAGGTCACCAGGTAGCATGAATGTCTGGCCTTGTCAGAGAAAATGAAAAGAACAGATGAGACTGTTGGAAAGACTTGAAAGACGTAGAAACACATCAATACCTGTGGGAAATATTTTGATAAGAGGCATTTCTGAAGCTGACTGTCTGATTTAAGAAGAAAAATATCTTGAAGAACAACTCTGAGTTTAAATGAATATTTTATGGAAAAAATCTCCTTATAAATTAAAAAATATATATATCTTCCTGTTTTTACCAAATTAGCTCATATTGATCTTCTTCGGGGAGATTTTTAGTTCTTAGAGGAAAATCTTCTCAAGTGTAACGATTGTATTAATGACTTGGAGTGAGATTAATTTAATGATTGCATTTTTTAAACCTTTTCAAATCTATTCATTGAACTTATTATGTTATTTTACTGAAAAATGAGCCAAAAATACTGTTAAATAATGCCTAAGTAAAACAACCAGAAAAAAGAAATTAAAAATAATTTCTGAATAACAACGTGAAAGTTTCAGGAGATTATTATTTATTTCTAGTTATTATTTTTTAAATTTTAGTCTGTTTTCTACTACTTTAAATTTAGTCAAGGAATTTAAAAGAAATAATTATTAAGGAAAAAAATCAGCTGCTCCATACCTGTAAATAAAGGTGATGATTAATTTTGAAAACGTTTCAGATGTTTGTGGTGAACATTTTCTGTTAGGTGCCATACAATAAAATGGGCATTAAACAAATGCCTACTACTGATTAAAAATATCTAGGAAACTAGTGATACCCACGAGATTTGCATGTGACAACACATGAGTTTGAGATTGCTCTCAGAAAGAAGTCAGAGCCTCCAGAAAGCCTGTCCTTACATGGAAACATGCTGGTCAGGAGGAACTCCTACTACTTTGACCTCTGATAATCAACAAAAGAAGAATTCGGGATGACCTTACAGCTATAGAAACTTCTTACAAAGTTGTGGTTGCAAAGAACATGGGCTTTGGGGGCAGACATTCTTGCTTACTACCTTAGTATTATGACCCACTCAGTGGGTTTTCAGTAAATCACCTACTATGCCACTGATAACTCACCAGCAAGATTAGGATAGTATAGCCGTGTTGTTCTTGAGTCTGCCACAATTTTGAGTACAAGATAGATTTCATTACTGGAAGTCCCTATTGTTATTATTAAATTTACATAATATGTTTCAAAATAAATAATGCTTCACTTAGGCTGCTGAGGTATCATAGTTCTATTCTATTTATTTTTCCAATGACAGGACAGATGCTTGAAAGCAAAGGCCCAGTCTACCTTCCCTCACAGTGCTGTATATAGTGAGCTGACATATATTTAAGTAGGTGAAAGTGTTTCACAGTGTCAAGTTCTGCACAAATGATACCTAGAAAATCTTAGAAATGATTTGGCTTCAGGAGAATTTGAACCACCTACTTTGAGAGTACATCTGCCGCATGCCTTCCAGATCTCATAGAGTTCTGCAGTGTTTCTTCCCATTTAGGTAGCTCACTCAGTGATCACTCATTGGGAGCCATTGATGTTTCTTCAAAGACCTTTTAATCCTCTTAACCATACAACACTTTAGGTCCAACTGTGGTTTTGTCCCTTAAATCTAAGCTTGATCCATAATGTACCTCACTAAAGAATTTGTCTTCAGGCCCATATGCATCCAATAATCAAAGGTGACATGAACCCACCGCCATGTTGCTGTCTTTAGTTCCTATCTCTGTGAGCTACTGATTGTTCCTGACAAGCCACTTATATTTAATAACAGAAGTGGACCTAAAACATAAATGGATTAGAATTTGTGTTCCCCTTTCCGCATTTAAGTAAATATAATACTTAACTCTCAATTATTATTTTTAAAAGTTAAATAATTTTACAAGTCTGAAATCAGAGTTGCTGTCATGGTCAACTGATGACTGAGCTCCTGGATTTATTAACAAACGAATAGTGTGAGTGTTTGCCAGGAAGCACACTGCCCCAGGCGGGGTGGACTGTGAGCAGCAGTTAACAAACAAATAGTGTGAGTGTTTGCCAGGAAGCACACTGCCCCAGGCGGGGTGGACTGTGAGCAGCAGTTCTCCTCTGGGTCACCACATAGTATCCTCCGAAAAAACCCTGAATGTGATCCAAACCCCTTAGGATTATTAATAACTGGGACCTATAGATGTACCAAATCTGAATTTTTGTTGTCTATTAACACTATGCTTTGAAATTTTTCTACACACAAAAAAATAGTTAAGTCAAGGGTATACCTTGACTAGAGTATGGAGAATAAAAGTAATATGAGATGCAGTGTCCAGGATCAAGATTTGAATCCTGGCTTTATCATGGATTAGCTGGATAAACCAAGGCAATTTGTCTAGTTTTTCTGAGTCAGCTTTTCACTTTGAAAATAGAGCATGTAATTATTTTCCTCATTAGCTTTTTGTGGAATAATAATAGCAACAATAAAACAAAACATAAACAAAATTTAAAAATCCAGCACATTGCTTTTCTCATGATAATTACCAAACAATTTTTTCTTCTTCTGTTAGCCGAAAAGTCAGAGTTTCCTTTCCATCTCTGGACAATTTAGATTTTTAGATAGTTATATTTTCCAAAGAAGTCAAAAATTTCCTAAGACATTCCATCAACTGGTCTTAGTTTAATTCCTTCAAATCAGAAAGCATAAGCGTAATTCTTTTCTCCACTGGATTGTTGTTGATGTGTGAAGTTAGTAATTTTTTATCCTCAGCCTTTTTCATCAAGCTAAGGGTTCAGAATTTTCTTAATCAGGTCTTAAAATATATGGTTTAAAATCTCTCACTATTGTAGTTATTTTAATTTGCACAGCTTTTAGTGTACTGAGATCTCTCTTACAAGTGTGGGCCTGGACTAGAGGAGGTATTCTAGCTAGAGGCAAAAGGCACTTTTTATGAGCCACAGAACCCACTCCCCCACCCTCTAGCCCAGATATTTGTGGGCTGGTGAATGATGGAGACACATCAGAGAGGAGAAAAACATCTAGTATACTGAAAAAAAATCTTCAGTATAAGGAGCTAGATGAGTCCAAATCACCATCAAGTGAATTTCAAGGCCTCTATTATTCAGAACAGGGATTTCCCAGAAAAAATCAGTTTGAAAGAGACAAAGAAGGTGTTGTCAATGGCATTTGTAAATTTGAAATCTCAGTGAATTGTGAGCCAAATAAAAACCATCTATAGAATACTGGGTTTATTTAAAAGTTCTGCAACAGATAAATACCTGAATATGTCTAAGAATTTTTTTTTTTTTAGATGGAGTTTCGCTCTTGTTGCCCAGGCTGGACTGCAATGGTGCGATCTCTGCTCACTGCAACCTCTGCCTCCTCCTGGGTTCAAGTGATTCTCCTGCCTCAGCCTCCCAAGTAGCTGGGATTATAGGCATGTACCACCACACCTGGCTAATTTTGTATTTGCAGTAGAGATGGGGTTTCTCCATGTTGGCCAGGCTGGTCTCAAACTCCTGGCCTCAGGTAATCCTCCTGCCTTGGCCTCCCAAAGTGCTGGGATTATAGGCATGAGCCACTGGGCCCAGCTGTCTAAGGATTTTTTAAGTGATAAAAACACCTGTGTAAAATTTAATAGTTGTTAGATCCATAAACAGAAATACAATAAATGAATAAATGTGTATGTGAGCACACATGCAGCCTCAGCTGTGGGCTTCAGTGGGGATAGAGAGACAGCACCAATGCATGGGCACACCTGACAGCCAGCCCTGGTGGAGCCGACGGGGAGGCCATCTGCCCCTCAGTGTTTCCCTAACCTAGCAAGGAGAGCTGAACAACTTTGCACTTGGAGTCATTGCAACCTGAGATTTACATTCAGCTGTTTCCAGTGACAGGCGCATCCTGGCAAGTTTTTCAAAATATGTGAGCTTCATTTTCACATATGTACAATGGGATAGTAACGCTGATCTCAAAACTCATTGAAAGTGTGCATATATTACCTCTTCCATGGGGCCTCCCCCATTTTGTAAACAAACCCAGGGGAGGCCACTGATATCTGGTCTTTAAGTGACAAGAGGACACAGTACGTGAACATGTGAACATGGCATATGAAGGCAGTTAACATCAAATATCCATTGTATTTTTGCCATTCAAAAAATCTTATGTTTATTTATTCTTTACAAACAATAAAATATTATTAATAGTTTGCAATAATCCTTTCAAGCACTTCATACACAAGGCACAGTTCTGCATGCTGAGAGTACTGAAGCAAGCAAGCCAGAGCTCCGGAGGGTAGACGGATAATAAACAGGCAGCAGACACATAGGAGGTGGTTTTATATTGATGAACTCAGTGAAGAAATGCAACCTGGAGGTGATACTTTAAGAGGTCAGAAGAAATGAGGTGATGCTTGAGATGAGACCTACCTGGCAGCAAGAGTACCGCCATTGCAAACACTGGAGATGGAGGCACGCTGTGATATGTGCTCCATGGGCTCACAGTTCATTGAGGGAAACAGCAAGGTTGACAATGGTACTAACAATCGCAAGGCCCTGTAAATGTGAACGAAGTGGCTCTTGCTCATAGAGAACCCAGGTCGACTGGCCACACCGAAAGGGGTATATGTTCACAGCTCATGAAGGTGCTGTGCGCGAAATAAGAAAGTACGACTAATTGCAACTGGGCCAAAGACCACCTCTTGTTTGTTAAGAGCCAGACACCGAGGCAGCGAAAAGGAAGGAAAGACAATTTACCCTGCACCCACAACGGACAGATCATGCATTTGTTGTTAGCTTGTTCTTTCTCATCTTTAGAATGTCGATACTAATACACGACTCTCAATGTTATTTTGCTGTGAACATTTACTAAGAAAATATCCATAAAATACTGTACAATTTCAAATTTGTACATCATATTTATATCTACACCTGTGTGCATGTATATGTATGAACCTACACACATACACACACATAGAAACATGCATACATACATATACGTATATGTAAAATATCATTCATATTTTCATTGATGTAGCATAATATGTAAACATGAATTCATACAGCAGGCTTGGAAATATGATGAGAAGGATTTTTTATTAAAAGCAAAGATAGCTAGCTCAGTTTCTTCAATCCAAATTGGAGCATTTTATCTTAGACATTTTGCTAGTTTACTTACTACTGTAAAGATAATCCCTGCTACTTCGGGACAGGGGGTAATGAAGTTTTCTTCTTATATGACTGATAAACATCAACAATTTTTTAATGATACTTTGTGATGACTATAATATTTATGATAATCCATATCTGTCATTTTGCATGTTTTCTTTTTATTTTTTTAACATTAGTAAACATTTGTGAAGTGGGAAAAAATTAAGTGTCTATGAAAAATAACCATGCCTTCAAATTATATAAAATTATTGAGAACGTTTCGGATTTCCCAGGTGATTTTAGCACAGATAGATTCAACACTAAACCCACAGTAAGATAAAATGGCCAGAATTATTTTCAAGACATAATTATATTTTTTATTGCAGGCATAATTATTTTTAATTGTAACCAAATTTGTGCGAATGCATGAAAATGCAAGAGTATATGACCAGACCGTTATAATACTTAGAAAATGGCCATTTCTGTCTAACAAACCATACTCATTGTGCTCTTGAAACTGCTTTCTTGTTGATGAAAAGTGGATCAAAGAGATTTTAGTATGTATAGTCTAGGTTCAGATCATTATTTGGTGAATATATGAGATTTTCTTGAACACTTCAGGTCATTTTAACCTGAAGATATGCCATCACTAACTGTAGAGAATCCCACAAAAGGATTTCAGACCAAGCTGGTGGCATGATAACATGATTAAATCATTGATCTAGCTGAATGACTGCAGGCCATTAAGAAAGAAACTCCTATTGAACAAAATTAGCAAAATTCTTTAATTACTGATTAAAGATATAAGCAAGTGACATGGGTTAAAATTTTAGCCTTGGGCTTCTTAATTTCTTTTTCTTGTAATTGGGAGGTTTCTATTACAGATCTTTATTTTAAATGATTTTTTAGTTAAAAGCAAAAAAAAAAAGTCCTTCAGCTTTTATAACCACACTATGTACATGTATAAACATGCATATATATATATATATATATAAAAACATGCTAGAGAGATACAGAGAACATATATATACAACATATAAATCAAAGAGAGCTTTAAATGAAATAAAATAAAAAGAGCAGTTTTCTTTAGAGAGTGAGATTATACGTGACTTTCTTACTCTCTTTATATTTTTTATTGTCCTTTTAGCTGACTTAGTGAAACATGTTGGTTTTATTGCTTGAAAATATGTAAATCCTATCTTTTTTTTTTGCTATGAATGTATTTAGATTTTCCTTAGGTGCAGGAATTCTTCAGTGCTGACCACTCCCAAAACAGCATAACCGATGTAACCCTTTCCTTGCTGTTGACACGTGTCACATCACATTAGTGGTTAAAAATGCATCATTTCTTGTAATCCAATGTTTAGCTACACAATATTTTTTAAGAATTGATAATTCTGTATCTTGCTCAAATTTCTAGTAAATGTCCACTTTTCCCCCTCCACATCATCATATTTAAACTTAAGTAAAATAATCAGCACCTAATAGGCATGTGATAATTCACCCTGCATTATACTAAATCATGTTTTTCTCATTGCTTAATTGTATGGGCTTTGGAAGCATGTTTAGCAGTAATAACCTGTTTCCTAAATGTAGAGTAAGCGGTTTGTATGGGAATCATCTAAAAGCAGAGAGACCAGTTAGAATATAGTTAACACTTTTTTTTTTTTTTTTAACTTGGTCGTGACACATCTATTTCTCTTGAGCTGGTAGGGAACCCATGTATCACTGGGTATTTTTTCTGTCTATGGCTTGTTGCCCTGGATGTACTGCCATTTCCTCAGGAGAAAGGATGATAGTCCCTGCCCCTGGAGTTTCTGTCCCCAATACAGGGTCCACTGTTTTTCCTCCTTCTCCTAAAAGAAGCTCAAGAATGCTCTTATACTTGTCTCTCAGTCTAGTATAATCCATTCTGGAACCAAAACGTTTGATTAATTATTTCATTTTTGTACTTAGATTCTGGGGGGTCTCCTGTGTGGCAGGCTGAGACTGTCCTCCATAGAAAGGAAACTGGACCTTGTCTGGGGTCTGAGAACTTGGCTGGTGACCAGCTGCCCAAGCTCTTATAACATCTTCCCTGAATGGTAAGAGTGGCCCACTGTGCCTGACCAGTGCACACAGAACAGTCTGTGCTGAACTTTCTTTCTGGAGGTCTTGAGTGTGGGTATGAGATAGACAGTGGATGCCTATGTGACCAGCCCCCAGTGAAGATGCTGGGTGCTGAGTTTTTAATATGCTTCTCTGGAAGACAGCATTCTCATATGTCGTCAGGACACATTGCTGATAAGTGTGTCCTGTGCAACCTCACTGGGAGAGAATGCTTGGAAACTTGCATCTAATTTTCTTCCAAATTCTTTCCTTTCTCAGATTTTGCATTTTATCCTTTAACTGTAAGAAATGTTAACTATGAGTACAACTATATGCTGAGTCCTGGGAGTCATTATGGGAGTGTTGAATCTTGGGGATCCCTGAAATCCCCCGACATAGGAATGTAGGCCCAGGATTATAAAGGATGTCTTAAGTGCCTTATACTTTGTCTACAAAGAAGTGTCTATGAAAGAGCACCTGTGGGGAATGGGTTAATAGGAGTGTTTAGAAGAAACCCAGCATTGAAAATGGACCACTGATCACCCTTCCCCCAAAGTCAGTGTATTTTCCCATCGCCTCTCCCCAAATCTATAAGTGAAGAGCAGCCTTTCACAAGTAGCCTGTCATTTCTATTTCTTACCCTCTAAAGCCTTGTAGGTTTTTTGTTTTTTTGTTTTTTGTGTTTTTTTTTTGAGACAGAGTCTCGCTCTGTCATCCAAGCTGGAATGCAGTGGCTTGATCTTGGCTCACTGCAAACTCCGCCTCCTGGGTTCATGCCATTCTCCTGCCTCAGTCTCCTGAGTAGCTGGGACTACAGGCGCCCACCACCACGCCCGGCTAATTTTTTGTATTTTTAGTAGAGATGGGGTTTCACCGTGTTAGCCAGGATGGTCTCAATCTCCTGACCTCGTGATCCTCCCGCCTCAGCCTCCCAAAGTACTGGGATTACAGGCATGAGCCACTGCGCCCAGCCGCCTTGTAGGTTTTTAATATGATGAATATGAGGAATATGTGTAATGCACGTGGGTTAGGAAGCATAATACAATGAACACTAAGAATCCACCGTTTCACACAAGATGTCTGTATTACCCCTCTACTGAATCTATTCAAGCACTCCTTTCTCACCCTATTGATTCTCTTGTCTCCTCCTCCAAGGTAATCATTATTCTAAACTTTGTGTCTGTTATTCATTTGCTTTTTTTTTTTTTTTTTTTTTTTTTTGAGGCAGAGTTTCCCTCTGTCATCCAGGCTGGAGTGCAGTGGTGAGAACTCAGCTCACTGCAATCTCTACCTCCTGGGTTCAAGAGATTCTCCTGCCTCAGGCTCCTGAGTAGCTGGGATTGCAGGTGCCCACCACCAAGCCCAGCTAATTTTTGTATTTTTAGTTGAGTTGGGATTTCACCACATTGGCCAGACTGGTCTTGAACTCCTGATTTCAGATGATATGCCCGCCTCAGCCTCCCAAAGTGCTAGGATTACAGGTGTGAGCCACTGCTCCCAGCCTTCATTTGCTTTCAAAAATATATTCGATAACGTATGATATATCTTTCTGGCTTAATTTTAATTCTTTTTTTAACATAAACAAAATGGTATCTTACCATACGTAGTTATATAGAACTTGTTATTTTCACCGACTAGTTTGTTTTTAATCACCGTGGATGCTATTACATGTAACTGTAGTGCACTCCTTTTCATCGCTCTATAATACACCTTTTTGTACTTATATTTCCATTCTTGCATTATGAACATTTAGGTTCCAATTTTTATTACTAAGAACAATGCTATTATGAACAAGTTTGTGAATATGTCTCTAGCTGCACATTTGTGAAATTTTCCCTAGGGTACATACCTGGGAAAATACTTGCTGGGTCAGATTTCCAGTAAGTGCTAGTTTACATTGTATTGTGTCAAATAATTTCCTCAAATTTCTTGGAGAAATTTATGCAATGACATCATTTAAAAGCTTATCCTCTCTACTACTTGGTGTTATCAGACTTCTTAATTTATTTTCAATTTAGCCTCTATAGAATGGCAAATTATTGTGGATAAAATATAAATTGTTTTCTGCCTGAGAATGAGGTTAGTGTGTATGTTGTCACTGTTTCCTATTCTGTGAAATCATTGTTTCTGTCATTTGTCCCATTTCCATTGGGCTATTTGTTGCTGTTTATTTAGGGATCTTTTGTTGTTAACACATATTGTTATATCTTCTTCCAGTGTGCCATTTATGGTTTTGTTTTGTTTTGTTTTTGTCTTTTGCTTTTTGGGGGGACAGGGTCTCACTCTGTAGCCCAAGCTAAAGTGTAGTGATATGATCTCAGCTCACTACAGCCTCCACCTCCCAGGCTCAAGCAATTTTCCAGTCTCAGCCTCCCAAGTAGCTGGTACTACAGGCCCACGTCACCACGCCCGGCTAATTTTTGTAATTTTTTTGTAGAGACAGGGTTTCTCCATGTTGCCCAGGCTGGTCTGAAACTGCAGAGCTCAAGTGATCCACCTGCCTTGGCCTCCCAAAATGCTGGGATTACAGCTACAAGCCACCATGCCAAGCCTTATGTTTGTATTTTTTATAGTGTCTTGAATAACAAGTTTATCCAGTGGATCTTTGGTTGACTTCTTGTAAGAATTGTAGTTTTTGTGATATACTGATGGTCATAACAGTGTTTCCTAATATGTTTCCCCAAATCTATTATAACAGCTTTCTCGAGGTGTGATTTCTGTAAAAGAAACTAAGCGTATTTCAAATGCACAATCTGACAAGTTTCAACTCATATGTGAATACATGAAACCATCACCAAAATCCATAGAGCAGATTCCTCACCCCAATGCTTAGTGATACTTCCCCTTCCTCCTGTTCCTCCTCTCACCTTGTTATCCGTAACCAAGGATCTGCACTGTGTCACTATACATTAGCTTGCATCCCGTAAAACTTTATATAAATGTAATAATAAAGTTAACACATTTTTGGCCATTTTCAATCTGCATAGTTATTGGAAATTCATTTATCTTGTTTCATGTACCTACTGTTCATTCATTTTTACTGCTGAGTAATATTTTATTGGATGGATATTTAAAAACGTGTTTGTTAGTTCAACTTTTGGTGGTTATGTTAGTTTCAGTTTTTACCTATTTCAAATAAATCTGCTTTGAACATTCATGTACCACACTTGTATGGTCATGCACTTTAATTTCCGTTGGGTAGCTGTATAAGCATAGAATGGCTGGATCATATGCAGGTGCACGTTGAACCCTTTAGAAAACAGCAAAACTGATTTGCAAATTCATTGGACTATTTCCCATTTTCACCAGCTAGTGTTGGAGAGTTCTAATGTGTTCATATCCTTGCCAACACTTTTTATGGTGAATCTTTTTAAATTATTTAAATTTAACACATTAATTATTGTGTTCTAATAAATCGTTATTACTTATAAGTTAACATTTCAATTTTACATTTTATTTCATTAATGATTCATAATGTTGAACAGCTTTTCAAGTGCTAATTTGCCATTCTTATTTTTTTGGGTGAAGTATCTGTTTAAATAATATTTTGCCCATTTTTAAAAAGTTGAGTTAACTGAGTTGTCACAGTCCTTAAGATAGCATAGATACTGGTTTTTTGTTTGATATGTAATTTGCAATAATTTGTTTCTCCCAGTATTTGGCTTGTGTTCTCATTCTTTTGAGTGTGTTTCAAAGAGCAAAGTTTGTTGTTTCTGTTGTTTTAATTTTGAAAAGTGTAATTGTTTAATTTGTTCTTTATGGATTGTGTTTTTGATTTGAAATCTAAGAAATATTTGCCCAACCTAAGGTCAAAACAATTTTCTCCTATGCTTTCGTCTTACTATTTTTTGCTGTTGATGGTAGGTTTTTAAATTTATAGGATTTTAAAATAGGTTTTATATGATTTCCTAACTTTTAAATTTAAATATATCAATTTTTTTTTGTGTTTTTAGTAGATATGGGGTTTCACCACATTGGCCAGGCTAGTCTCAAGCTCCTGACCTCAAGTGCTCCACCCATCTCTGCCTCTAAAGGGGCTGGGATTACAAGCATGAGCCACCATGCCCAGCCAATATATCATTGGTTTTAAGTTTATTTTTTATAAGGTTCAAGTTAGCGTTTGAAGGCCTCCTTTTCTTTTGCTTTGTTTTATTGTATACATATCCCCAGTTGTGACCAGAAAACTGACGAAAAAGTCTACAGTTTCTCCATTAAATTACCTTTGCACATTTTTGGCAATTTCAGTTGGCTGTATATGGGTAGGTCTGTTTCTGGACTCTTCTATTCCATTGATCTACATGTCACTTACATTTAACACCACAGTGTCTTGAAATCAGGTAGTGTTAGTCCTCCATCTGCGTTCTTTTTTCAAAGATGTTTTGGAAGTTTTGGTCCTTCGAACTTCCATATGAATTTTCAAAACAAATATTCAGTTTTTGAAAAAAATCATGCTGAGATTTTAACTGCAATGCTTTGAATCATAAGTCAATTTGGGGGAAATGTACATATTAACAATACTGAGTCTTCTGACCCAAAACAAGGGGTGTGTGTGTGTATGTGTGTGTGCACGCGCGTGATGTATTTAGCTTTTTAATTTAATTATTTCAACGTTTTATAGTTTTCTCTTACTTTTTTAGTATCTTTTAGACCTGTAAAGATGTCACTCTTTTCATTCCTGATATTAGTAATTTGTTATATTTTTTGTTTTTATCGTTCTGAAATGTTTATCAGTTTTATTGATTCTCGTAGAATCAGCTTTTGACATTGATTTCTGCTTTTTACTTTTTTGTTTTCTTCTTTGCCTGGCTTAAGGCAGATACTGGAATCACTGATTTAGGAATTTCACCTTTTCTAATACAGTAATCAGTGCTGTAAGTTCCTCCTAATTGCTAGTTTAGCTACACAGCAAAAATTATAATCATTTCTATTTTCCTTTTCATTCAGTTCAAAATACTTTCTAATTCTTTTTAAATCCATTCTCAAATACATGTAATAATTAAGGAATTATTTTTCAGTTTTAAAATACTTGGCCAGTTTCTACGTATATCTAGTTTATCTAGTTTAATTCTGCTGTGGGCTAAGAACACTTTTTCATGATTTGAATATTTCTAAATGTATTGAGACTTGTTTTAGTAATCTGAATATATTTAATTTTAGTTAATGTTCCATGTGCACTTGAAAAGTGTGTTTATTATGCTGAGGGTGGGTGGGGTATTTCATAAATATCAACTAGATCAAGTTGATTACAATACTATTTAAATCTTTTATATCTTTACTGATTTTTCGGCCTCTTTATTCTATGTACTATAGATAAGCATTAAAATATCTGAGTACTTCTGTGTATTTCTCTAGATCTCATTGTAGTTCTACTAGTTTGTTTCTTTATATATTTTAAAGCTTCATTATTATGTACAAAAATACCTAAGATTGCTTTTCCCCTTGTGAATTGGACCTTTTGTTACAAAATTTCTCATTAGGAAATTGTTCTCATTCCTAGTAATGATCTGTGTTCTAAAATCTACTTTGTCTAATTAATATAGCTACTCCAATTTGTAGCTTGATAGTGTGTATTTTACTTGACAATTTGTCTTTATACTGAAATTGGGTTTCTGTAATCAGTGTATGGTTAAGATTGTTATCTTATTTAATCTAAAACTATTTTCCTATTAATTTGATTGTTACATTTAATGCAACAATAAATGTGATATTTGGCATGTTGAAGTTTAATGTACCATTTTTCAATTTGTTGCTATGTGTCCCATCTTTTCTTGTTCCTCTTTCCTCTTTGTTTCATTCCTTTGGATAAATTCAGAATTTTTACAATTCCATTTTATTTTATTTATTGCTTTATTTGGTATAACATATTGTTGAGTTATTGCATGATTTGATTCAGAATTTACAGTATGCATTTTTGACTTACTACAGTCTACCATCAAGTGAGATTGTATCATTCCAAGTATACATAGAACTCTTAAACATTTTGCTTTTACTTTCTTTCCTTTCTTTTTTTTTTTGGTTCTGTTGTTATTTTATATTTTACTTTTTACAAACCCACATATAATTCTTATTATTTTTCTTTTAATATTCTATTCAATTATTGGTAAAGAGCTTTAAGTAATATGAAAAACTAACTTCTTTATATATACAAGTGGTTGCATTTCTGGAATTCTTTATGGAGAATTTGTTTTCCGCATGATATAATTTTCTTTTTCTTCTTGTATCATTTCTTATAGTATACGTTTTCTTTGCATGTGTAAAAAGTCTTTATTGTGCCTTCACTTTTGAATTTTTTTTTTTTTTTTTTTTTTTTTTTTTTTTTTTTGCTGAGTAGAGAATCCTAGCGGTGACAACTGGTTTTATCTTAAAAAAAAAAAAAAAAAATTCAGTACTTTAACAATGTTATTTCACTGTGTTCTGACTTATACTGTTTGAAATAAAAAATGTTCCAGGCCGAGCACAGTGGCTCACACCTGTAATCCCAGCACTTTGGGAGGCTGAGGCGAGTGGATTATCTGAGGTCAGGAGTTCAAGATCAGCCTGGCAAACATGGTGAAACCTTGTCTCTACTAAAAATGCAAAAATTAGCCAGGTGTGGTGGTACGTGCCTGTAATCCCAGCTACTGGGAAGGCTGAGGCAGGAGAATCACTTCAACCCAGGAGGTGGAGGTTTCAGTGAGCCAAGGTCACACCATTACACCCCAGCCTGGATGACAAAGTGAGACTCCATTTCAAAAAAAAAAAAAAAAAAAAAAAGAGAAGAGAAGAGAAGAGAAAAGAGAAAGTAAAGAAAAGAAAAGAAAAATGTTTCATAACCTTTAACATTTTTTCTGTACATAATATGTCATTTTCTTCTGGATACTTTTAAGGATTTTTCTATGTCACAAAATAACATTTTTAAAATGTCATTATATCCCTATATGTAGTTTTATTTTTGTTCTTTAGATTTGAGGCTCTTTGAGTGTATTAAATATATGAGTTTATAATTGTCATCAAATTTCATTTTTAAAATTATTTTTCACTGGGTGCAGTGGCTCATACATGTAATTCTAGCACTTTGGGAAGCTGAGGTGGGCAGATCACTTGAGCCCACGAGTTTGGGACCAGCCAGGGAAACATGGCAAAACACCGTCTCTACAAAAAAACTAAAAAGAAAAAATTAGCCAGGTGTGGTGGCACGTGCCTGTAAGTCCCAGCTACTCAGGAAGCTTAGGTGGGAGGATTCCTTGAGCCCAGGAAGTCAAGGCTGCAGGGAGCTGTAGTCACAGTACTGCACTGCACTGTGCACAACAAGAATGAGACCCTGTCTCAAAAAAGAAATAAATACAATTATTTTTCATGACCTGTCTCCCTCTTTTTCACTCTAATTTTACGTCTGCGACCACTTGAGGGGCTCCCTGTCTCAGTGATGCTCTGTTCACTTTTCAGCCCTTTCCCTGTCATTAAATGTGTACAGTTTTTATTATTATATTTCTAGTTGACTAATGCCTTTTTGGGCAATGATAAATCAGTTATTATTTCCATCTAGTGTATTTTCCATCTTAGACACTGGAGTTTTCAACTCTAGAATCTCTATTTTTGTCTTCCTATGTCTTCCTTGCCTCCACTTATGTTCAGCTCAACTTCTTCATTCTTGAATAAATGGGACACATTTACGATAAATCTTTTAGTGTCCGTATCTATCAATTTTATTATATGTCATTTCTGGTCAGTTAATATTAACTGAGCTTTATTCTCAAGTGTGTGTTTGCCTGCTCCTTTGCATGCCTGCTGAGTTGCTATTGATGTCACTCATAACTTAGTGTATTTTACCTTGCTTTGTGCTAAATATGTTTGCATATCTTTTTTTTTTTTTTGAGAAGGAGTCTCGCTCTGTTGCCCAGGCTGGAGTGCAGGGGTGCGATCTCGGCTCACTGCAAGCTCCACCTCCTGGGTTCACACCATTCTCCTGCCTCAGCCTCCCGAGTAGCTGGAACTACAGGCACCCACTACCACAGCCGGCTATTTTTTATGCCGGTAGCAATTTTTTCTACCAAAAAATTTTTTATATTTTTTGGTAGAGAAGGGGTTTCACCATGTTAGCCAGGATGGTCTCAATCTCCTGACCTTGTGATCCACCTGCCTCAGCCTTCCAAAGTGCTGGGATTACAGGCGTGAGCCACTGCGCCTGGCCATATTTTTGCATTTCTATAATTATTCTTAAGCTTTGGGATGTGTTTAGGTCACTGGGCAACCATTTGATTCTTTTGGGCCTTTCAACTAGTCCCAGCTGGGACTAGAGAAGCATTTACTTTGTTTTATGCCTTGACTGGGGTAAAATCCTTCTGTACTTCTCTGTCTGCTGTTTCGTCCATTATGTTGTTCGTTACTCTGACTGGTAGGAACAGGCACTGTTCCCAGCTTCTCATGAACTGCAGGCACTGATTACTTTAATGCTTTTAGGGAGATGTTACTTCAGATTTTTCTCTCATACTCATTGCTGACCAGAAGTTTGGTGAATACTAAAGGGAGACCCTCCACAGTTCTGCAGAATTCTGCCTGTGCCGCTTGCTCCTTTCCAAGGCTCTGTCCTGTGAGCTGCCATAGCCTTGTCCATCCCGGGCTGTCTCCTCAACTGTTTAGCTCTGTCTCCTCAACCTCTGCCAGGGTTCCCCTCCTCTACCACAACTGAGACATCCTTCTAGGTAACAAGGTGTGGGAATCAGAGTACTCACCATGCGTCTTTCATATTTTTCAGGAATCACTTTGCTTCAGTGTCTGATGTGCAATGTCTTCAGAAACATTTTCATGTATGTTGTCCTATTATTTTTTAGTTGTTCCAACTGGGAGAA
Organism: Pongo pygmaeus; assembly: GCF_028885625.2. Classification (NCBI taxonomy): domain Eukaryota; kingdom Metazoa; phylum Chordata; class Mammalia; order Primates; family Hominidae; genus Pongo; species Pongo pygmaeus. The sequence goes on from NC_072385.2 coordinate 129,258,787, forward strand.
TAAATCTGGTCCCCGTTATTCCATTTTGCCATAAGCTGCAGCTGTATCAAATTTATGTTTAAATAATATTATTATTGGTAAATATTGATAAACTTTTTTATTTCCAATTTTTATATATTTGTTAGTTTGTGTTGTCTAACTGTGCCAGCTAAGTCGTTGATTTTTGTCTTGATTTTTCAATGCATATTTTATTTTCTTCCTTTTTCAGTCAGTGGAGTTTTAAAGATGTAATCAATTATTGCATTTTTCCTTTATTTGATAAAATATAAAGCATTTACTTCCACTTATTTTGTTATCTTTTAAATTTTAACATACACAGTTAACCAGCTCTAAAATTTATGTCTTAAGCTCCACCCTAAATAATGAAAATATTTTAGAATCTATTATGCTGATTTTTCCTTGCACCAACTCTAAATCTCTGCATGTTTCTATTATCATAGCATTGTTGCTGGTATGCTGTGTGGGTAGTACATTTTATTAATTTACTTATAACAAAATGCATATTTTATTATAAGTAAATTCACCCATAAAATCATTTTCTGAATATATAATTGAGAACTGACAATCATTTTTATCTCATCATTCTGACTACGTATTGTCCATTGCCTTCTAACTTCCATTATTAAATTGAGAAGAGTAATACAATTTTTTTCCAATTATTATTATTATTATTATTGGAGACAGAGTCTTGCTCTGTGACCCAGGCTGGAGTGCAGTGGCGTGATCTTGGCTCACTGCAACCTCTGCCTCTCAGGTTCAAGCAACTCTCCTGCCTCAGCCTCCCAAGTAGCTGGGATTACAGGCGTGTGCTCCCACGCCTAGCTATTTTTTGTATTTTTAGTAGAGACGGGGTTTCACCGTATTGGCCAGGCTGGTCTTGAACCCCTGACCTCAGGTGATCCGCCCACCTCAGCCTCCCAAAGTGCTAGGATTACAGGCGTGAGCCACCGTGACCAGCCTCCAATTATTTTTAAGCAATCTCTTTTCTCTACTTAAAACCTCTTTTTGAATTTGCAGTTCATGGTTGTTAAGTAATCTCTCTTTTCTCTACTTAAAACTTCTTTTTGAATTTGCAGTTCATGGTTTCGCTGCCATTCATCGAAACATAGTTTTCTTTTTATTTATTCTGTTTGGTACGTGTTATGCTTTCCCTCTAACTTTGGATCTTACTTTGGATTCATCCATTTCATTAGTCGTAAAGACTTGCTTTTTATTATGTGGTCAAATATATTCTTCCTTTATTCTTTGTAGTCTCTTCTTCTGGACTCCCATTCGATGCTTGGTAGAATTACTCATAATATTCTCCTTACCTCTTGAATTCTTCATATTTTCTGGCTTGTGCCTCTGGGCTGCATTTTAGGTAATTTTTGCAGATCTATTAGTGAATCTGTCATTTCTCTTTAATCAGCTATTTAATAATTAATTGAATTATTATGTCTCATACATATGTATATATGCATGTATGGGTATGTATACAAATGTATAGTACAAACACACACATATATACATATATACATATAAACATTTTATATGGTTATTTCTCAAAGCTCTCTCATGATTTTGAATAGTTTTTTATGGCTTTCTCAGTTTATTAATTTTTAAAAACCGTAAATATATTTGATATGCACAATGCTAAGTATTGCTTATCTCATAATTTCAATATCAGGAAGCCTAAATGTGATGTTTGATTTTCTATCTAACTCTCATACATGATGATGACAATTTTGCATGTTTGCTGATTTTTAATTGTGGTCTCTCATATTTCATTGATTTTAATTTATGGAGAACCAGAATCCCTAACGTGAAGATTTTTTTTTTTCAGAGAAGATTTACGTTTGCTTCTACTGCAAGTTGCGGGATCATTGATATGGAACCACTTCAGTTGAAACTCTGGGGAATGTGCGTGCCCTTGAAATCAAAGAGATAATCAGAAAGAGAGAATGAGCTGCACAAGGAAGAGGGACAGGCTTTGTTTTGAGAGTGGAAAGAGACTGATAAGTAGTTCAAAAAGTACAAGAAACAGAGAAGGACTTAAAAATTGTGTCAGTAGAAAAAAAAAGACTGAAGCCCTATGAGTATATGAGATTATGAAAGAATTAGAAGATTGTGTATAATCTTAAAGCTTCTCTAGAGGTAAGTATTCAAATAGGAATATTTCATGGGAAGCAATAGACAGAAGTAAACATAAAAATATTTTTTCCTCAGTATAAGTTCAGATACAAAATGGTAGACTGAGAGAGGTGGATTTGGCTTAAAGCTTCAGCTCTGTAACAGAATAACCATCTGTGGGAAGATGGTTGGGCTTCTTCCTCAGAAATAGAATCCTACTTTTATTTGGAATGGCAGTGGCAAAGCAACAGCAAAAGATTACATTTCTCTGTCTCCTTTGCAGATATATATAGTGGTCAACTGTATGTGGTCAGAAATAGTCATTAGCATAAGTTCCAGAAAATACCCTTTAAAGTAGGCTGACTCATCTAGGAAGTGAATGCTCTGTTGCTTCCTGTCTTTCCCCTTTTCCTGGCCAGAAACTCAAATCAATGGCTAGACCTACAGTAGCCATCTCTCAACCTCTTAAAGATAGAAACAAATGATGTCAGCAGAAAAATGAAGACATCTGTGCTTCTGGTAACTTCCTTGGGCCACCAAACAGTGCTTGATTGTGTACTTCAGAACAACAGCTGAATGCATCTCTGCTTGACACATTACTTTATCAAAACAGTTATTACTTCCTTAAAATGAAAATAATATCCACCTCACAGATATGGGGTGAGATATAAGATAATATACATGAAAGAGATTTTAGGACTGTAAAATGCTAGATTAATGACTATGTATAAAAGTTAATAAGCCGGGAAGCCTTTCTATGTTGCTTACTTTCCAAATGCACAGTCATTTGTTCATGTAGTGCATAGGAACTTTAAAAAATCATCACTCAGTTCAAAATATGTGTGTGAAATTCTAGTCATTATTTGTTAGTGACGGTGGAGTTTTGTTTCACATTTTGGTGCCACATGTCCACTTCTCAAAGAAAAAGAAGAAGGAAAATGAATGTGAAGTCTCCTACTGTATAAAAGCCAGCAGGATGTCTGCTGTTGATCTGGATGTTTTCTTCCCTCCATTGTTTTATTGCGAAAGTTACAGTCGGTGACGCATAACATCCTTTAACTTTCTGCAATCTTCTCAGTGACAGCTGATGTCCCTTTCTAAGTCTTGGGACCCGGAACCATAAACCTCTCCTTCCTTGCCATAGACTGAACCTCCAGGATACAACTATTACCCAAAAATATTCAGTACAAAGTCCCTGTTTTTGACATAAATCAGTAGTTTCTGAATCCTTAGAAATGAAACAAATGCAACTCGTGTTTGCACATCAGCAGTCTCAAAGCCTTATGAAACTGGCGGAGCACCAGTTGGTGCTAATTGGCAGGGAGCTCTCCTTGTACAATACAAGGATCTAGCTTTCTGGGTAAGGCCACCAGCAAGTGTAGACAAATTTGTAAAGACTCTGAGAGTCAGAGTAATCACACATGTGGCATCGCCTGAAAGGAATGCACAGAATTCCCTGAAAATACTGAAGAAACAGCAGCACAGGCTCTACTGAAAACACCCTAGGGAAATCTACTTGATCGCCAGTATTAAGGCAAACTTCAATGGTAGAGTGAGGGTTAGATTGTAATTAGGCTGGTGTAAGAGTTTCTATCATTTCATCCAATTATAACTTTTAAAACGGGGATGATCTTGGTTGGAAATTTTTTATAATAACAATCATGTTCTGACAAGAAATGTTTCTTAGGGCTAAATGTGGGAGACGCTCTCGAGACTGAAAGATAGATATACAGTATTTGCATTGAATGTTCCAGCTACTAAAAAAATAGACACCCAGAAAATGATTTTTTCAAGAAAAAATTTTCAATTATATTAAACCTTTATTACCTCTGCATTTTCTGGAAGGTAAATTGAATTAGCAATGGTCCTTGCCCTCGAGAAGAGTTCATTCTAGAAGGGCAGGTGAAGTCCCCGTTATGGACTATAGCTAAAATGAAAGTGAGAGTGAGGAAAACTCTGTTGTTGACTTGGTGTGCAATGGTGAGGAAAGTTTTGAGCAAGCAAATGATGTGAGCAATGCAAAGGAGATGGGAAGTGAAACAGGTTGACACACAGCACGCTTGTGAGAACTTTGGCTTGTCAAGACTGTGAGACTTGAGATCATGATGGGGTCACAGGAGGAAGGAGCGAGAGGGAGGAAGACACAGGCAGGTGACTCTCCATAACTCCCATTGGACCTGAAGTCATTCTTTTAAATTTCATAAAATTGGGGTCTTCTTATGGTTGTGGGTGAAAATGGCATAAATGATTAGCCATGTCAAGTGTACTCTGTGGACCTCTCATGGTTCCTAAGATTCTTTCTGGGAGGCTATGAGGTCAAAACTATTTTCATAATAACACTAAGACATTATTTGCCTTTTTAAACTTTGTTGGCGCTTTTACTGTAGATGCAAAAGCAACAGTGGATGAAACTGCTGGCATCTTACCATGAATCAAGGCAGTAGCACCAGTTCATACAAGAAATCCCTGTATTCTTCATTACTTCACATACAGAGGGAAAAGTGTAGATTCTCTTGGAAATATCTTTGAGAAGTATTAAATATCATTAGTTTTATGAAATCTCAGTCCTTGAGTACAAGTCTTCTATCCTGTGAGACAAAAATGAGAAGCAATGCACTTCTGCCATATACGGGGGCACAATGGTTACCTCCAGGAAAACAGCTTCTGTGACTGTTTGAGCTGTATGCGCTAACTAGACAATTTTCATGCAACACCATTTTTTACTTAGAAGAGCTACTAGACAAACTATGGTTACTCAGGCTAAGATATGCAAAATATTAGGCAGATATTGTCTTAAAAATGAGCAAAGGATTACTGATGCTTCAAGGAATACAAGTGACAGTATTGGTTGCCTATGATAAAAATCAAACTTGCAAGAAAAATTTAGTACTTTGGGAAATTTATGCTTGCCACTATAACTCTAACAGTTTCTCAGTACTCAAAGATTTTTAAATGAACTCAGTGGTGATAGTAATGCATGTGATTTCTAGATGTTATACAATGAAATGTACCAACATTTGCATGATCTACATAAATGAACATTTTCCAGTGACCAATAACTGATGTTACAAATGATCACTGCATGATAGATAAGTTATCTGTTCAGACTGAAAATTAAGCTGAGATACTATCAGGTAGCATAGTATAAAATCTTAATTTATATGGCTTCAGATTTCACATTGCAAGTAACATTTTAAAAACTACCACTTCTTGAAGTTTGATTTGTATTTAAGTAGAATATTCACAAACATCTGAAAGCCTATTTAAAAATCCCTCCCTTTTCCAAGTACATAATTGTGTAAAACTGGATTTTCTTATATACTTTACACAAATCAACATGTGAAAATTGACTGAATCAACAAGCATATATGATAATCCAGCTGTCATTTATGGAGCCAGATGTTAAAGAGATTTGCTAAGATGAAAAATGCCAATCTTGTCAGTAACTTTTCTTTTGAAAAATACAGATTTTTATCCCCCCAAATGCTATGTTTGTACATAATAGAAATATCATTATTACTTTGACATGAATTAATGAATAAAGAATTTAAAATTTTTACTTTTAATTTCTATCTGATATAGTTTGGCTCTGTGTCCCCACCCAAATCTCATCTTGAAATATAATCCCCATGTGTTGAGAAAGGAACCTGGTGGGAGGTGATTGCATCAAGGAGGCAACTTCCCCTTTGCTGTTCTCATGATAGTGAGTTCTCACAAGATCTGATGTGAGGCACCTCCCTCCTCACTCTGTTTCTCTTTCCTGCCACCATGTAAGATGTGCCTTGATTCCCCTTTTCCTTTCACCCCAACTGTAAATTTCCTGAAGTCTCCCAGCCATGTGGAACTGTGAGTTAATTAAACCTTTTTTCTTCATAAATTGCCCACTCTCAGGTGGTTCCTTATTACAGTGTGAAAATGAATTAACACAAAAAATTGGTACTAAGCTAAGTGGGTCATTGCTATAAAGATACCTGAAAATGTGGAATTGACTTTAGAACTGGGTAATGAGCAGAGGTTGGAACAGTTTGAGGACTCAGAAGAAGATAGAAAGATATGGGAAAGTTTGGAACTTCCTAGAGACTTGTTGAATGGTTGTGACCAAAATGCTGATAGTGATATGGATAATGAAGCCCAGGCTGAGCTGTTCTCAGCTGGAGATGAGGAAGTTTTGGGAAGTAGAACAAAGGTCACTCTTGTTATGCTTTAGCAAAAACACTGGTGACATTTTGCCCCTACCCTAGAGATTTGTACACCTTTGAACTTGAGAGAGATGATTTAGCATATCTAGCAGAAGAAATTTCTAAGCAGAAAAGCACTCAAAATGTGACCTAGCTTTTACTGAAAGTGTACAGTCATGTGAGTTCACTAAGAGATGATTTGAAATTGGAACTTATGTTTAAAAGAGAAGCAGCACATAAAAATTTGGAAAATTTGCAGCCTGACAATGAGGTAGAAAAGAAAAACCCATTTTCTGGGGGAGAAATTCAAGCCATCTACAAAAATTTTTATAAGTAAGAAGGAGCTGAAAGTAATAACAAAGACAATGGGGAGAATGTCTCCAGGGCATTTCAGGACCTTCACAGCAGCCCCTCCCATCACAATCCCAGAGGCCTAGGAGCGAAAAATATTCTCTGGACCAGCTCTTCTGCTCTGTGCAGCCTTGGGACATGGTGCCCTGTATCCCAGCTGCTTCAGCTTCAGCCCCAGCCATGACTAAAAGGGGCCAAGATACAGCTCTGGCCGTTGCTTCAGAGGATGCAAACCCCAAGCCTTGGCAGCTTGCATGTGGTGTTGGGCCTGCCTCCATCTAGATTTCAGAGGCTATATAGAAATACCTGGATGTCTAGGCAGAAGTCTCTGATGGGGGCAGAGCCCTTATGGAGAACCTCTGCTATGGCAGTGAGGAGGGGAAATGTGAGGTCAGAGCCCCCAAACAGAGACCCACTGAGGCACTGCCTAGGGGAGCTATGAGAAGAGGGCCACCATCCTCCAGACCCCAGAATGGTAGATCCACTGACAGCTTGCACAGTGTGCCAGGGAAAGCTGCAGACACTCAACACCAGCCATGAAGACATCCTGGAAGGGGGCTGCACCCTGCAAAGCCACAGAGGCAGAGCTGCCCAAGGCTGTGAGAGCTCACCTCTTGCATAAGTGTGACCTAGATATGAGACATGGAGTCAAAGGAGATCATTTCAGTATCCATGTAACTCAGTGTCTTAATTTCCTACTGCTGCTGGGAAACGGTAGGGAAACAGATTATCCTACAGGCACATAGATCAGAAATCTGAGACAGATCTCACTGGGCTAAAGTCAGTATATTGGGTGAGTGCACTGTCTTCCGGTGTCTCTGGAGAGAATCTCCTCCCTGCTTTTTTCAGATTCTAAAGGCTACTTCATCCCTTGACTCAGGGCCCTCCTATCTTCAAAGCCAAAAGGAACCAGTTGAGTCTTTTCTATGTCACATCCTCTGACACTGAATGTTCTGCCTCCATTTTCCAGATATTCTTTCTAAGTCAGAGAGCTGGAGATTAGCAGCCTGAGTTCCATCCGCAGCCTTCATTCCCCTTTGTTCCATAACCTGACATATTCATCTTCCAGGGAATAGGAAAAGAACATCATGGGGGCCTGTTACCTACCTAGTGTAGCACCTTTGACAGAATATTAACAAGAGAATTTAAACATACATCTTTCCACTAGAGAACTTCCTCTTTCCACCGTGCCATTTTGTTATAAAAATACATAACTTAGAGTTAAAAGTTAAAGAATAATGTCAGGTCTGTTGATTACTTATTTTACTATATTGCCTAAGAGGCCCCACAGTTGTGGAAATTGACTGTATTCATGGGAGGCCCACAATTAAAGCTGATTTCAGAAAATTTTGTATACCAAGTGGTGGAGAAAGATGGGCTTCTGCCTGTTGAAGGGTGGCATCTGTTGTTAGAAGCAGCACAGGTACATCATAAGAAGCTGTAGTGAAAAACAAATGTACCTCCACTCTCCCCCCTCCTCATGAGAGAAAATATTCTGTCAAGAAGACAAAGGTAGGTGAGAGGAATGTAGGAATGCAGTTTTGTTCTTGTCAGGTTGAACACAGGGGCTGGAACCTGGGCATGAGGAGGAACTTTCTTACCTTTGGAAATATTCTGAATAATACCAGGTTCTTTTTGCCTTGAATTTTTCATGAAAGTATGCTGGTATTCTAAAAATCAACTTCAAAGTACATATTCATTAATTAATATATTTATTCCTTCATGTATTTTTAACTCTTTAGAGGACTTAGGGACACAAGCAAAATGAGAGAAGCATGCACAGCATCAAGCAGAAAGCCATTGCTGAGTGAATTTGTTCATGATAGAATATCATTAACCAGCTGATGGAGATCCTTCTCTTCAATATAAATCTAATCTTGTGGCCACATTTATTCTTACCATCTCTCTCTCTCCTTTTTTTTTTTGTTTGTTTGTTTAACTTGATGGACACAGATGGTTATGTTCTGAAGCAGAGCTTCGGGCTATGTCTTAATCACTTTCAAATTAGGAAACTGGAGGAAGATAAAGAATAATTTTAAGATACTTGCTTCTCAGATTCTCCTTCAAGACTGAAATTATGCCCAACATGAGTCTAATTTTAGTACTTTATGGTCCCCTCAATGATCGAAACATTTTTCTCACTCAGAAAGCCATGGGGTTGGGTTGCCGCATCTGTACTCACTGATGAAATGCCATGAATGCACATGAATGCACACCTTGCTCTGCCCTAAGGTTAGTGACACAAAGGTAGGGGTGGGAGTTGAGAGCAGTAGAAAGACCTAAAATGTTTGCCTTTGACAAAAATTTATAACTTTAGCCCCAGATTTCCATAAGTTTGATATCATATTACAGTACTTCATTTTCACATCACATAAAATAGAAAAGTCATACAAGCAAGAGTCAGGAACCTTTTTTTGTAGAGCCAAAACAAGTATTTTAGTCTTTGTGGGTCTCCTTCACAGCTACTCAACTCCACTGTGGCAGCATGAAAGCAGCTACAGCCAACACACAAATAAATGGGCCTGGTAGTGTCAGAATAAAATTTATTTCCAGTAACAATTGTTGGACCAGATTTTGTCCATGGGCTGTAATCAGATGACCCATGAGTTATATGCTGAGTACCACTACCACATGCAGTTTTACCTTGCAATAAAACTAAAAGCATATTTAAAGATCCTAAATAAGCACACTAGAAGCCAGGAGACTGGAATGCAGTGGAATAGTTTCCACTGGGGAAGAAAATGTCTATTATTAGTTTTCCATAAGACATCTAGAATTAAAATTATTAACTCATCATCTTCCCAGTTCCTGAAAACATTAGCCAAAAGCATCAGATTATTTCTTGAATTTTTCTTGTTCTTCACATTTACCTTGCATCCAGGCCATCAAAGTATTTTTTTGGTTCATCCTCTAAAATGCATCCTGTATCTATTGCCATCCAGTTTCAATGCCAATAGCCTTTTTCAAGCCACCCTGATTTCTTACATGAATCACTAATTGCTTCCTGAGAAATCTTCCTAATTTTACTCTTAATATCTTATTATCCAGTAGCTAGAGGTATCTTCTCAAAGTGATTGTCAGATGACATTACACCCCTGCTTAAAACCCTGCAATGACTTCCTGTCACACTCATAATAAAATCCAGGCAGAATTTTTTTTTTTTGCTTTATTTTTTCCCCAGCAAGGAGATTTAGGGAAGTGATAAATTCATAAATAAAATAAAATGGGTGGGACCAATGTTATATGGGGCTCAGAAATTTCCTTTCTGAGGAGACGTTTAAGTTGAGAACTAAGTACCCATAAGAAGCCACATCTGAAAGCCACAGACAAAGAGGAGAGCAAAAGCAGTAGTCTCCATAGATAGCTGCCATGATTTCTCCATTCCTATAAATGCATGCTACTCTTCCTACCAAAATGCATGCTGCTCTTCCTACCAAAGGGCAGAGCCCTGAATTCAGGCTGTCTCTGACCAATATGCTATAGTAGATGCAATGGTGGGTAAGCTTTGACATTGCTTTTCAGCAGCATGGTACCTTCCATGTTCATTCTTCAAGGTCAGCCAGTATATAAGGAATCTATCTACCTGAGTCCGCCATGCTGTGAGGAAGCCCAAGCTATCCACATGGGGAAATGTGGCAGAGTGCCAAGTAATAGATATGTAAGTGAAGACTGTTCAAACCTTGGACCTTCCAGCCCAGTCCGACCACTAAGTGACTATGCATAACAAATCATTGTCATATTAAGCCACTAAGTTTTTGAGTCACTGTTAAATGAAAAAATATAATTGAAATAGTGAATGTAATATAGCATGACAGAAACAGCAATGGCATTTTCAAGAAAAATTACTTAGACCCCTTGGCTGAAACTTAGTGCACAATGGGGAGTTGGGAAAAGATGTAGTCAAAGGAGTGTATGAGATTCAGATTATGGGGGTTCTTATGAATAATGTGCATTATTCAGGGTTACTGACTTCAAATAATATAAACCAGCACTAGGCAGGTAGTAAGACAATGGATTCATAGGATGTTGGACAATGCCTAGCATCACTGGAAAGGCTAGATGACCAGCTTATACAATGGGCAGGAATGAAGGGAGGCCATGTACCAGAAACAAAGTGACCTCTTGCTGCAATCCCAAGTGCTCAGTTGGATGCTATATTCTACTTCTAGTCTGAACATTTGATGCACCTGGCACCTTGGTACAGAATTTCGTATAATCTACAGCTTTGAATCAGCCTTTAAAAAGTCAAAGCATCATGTTGGATTGCCCAATTGACAATGCTTAGATAAAGCTTCTTCCAAGGACTATAGCAAGGACAATTTGACCATTTCAGACTTAGTAGAAAAAGGGGAGGAAGCTCTCTTCTTCCAAGTACTGTAGCAGAGAAAATATGACCATTTCAGGCTAAGTAGGAGAAGGGGATGGAGCCCTGATTTCACTCAATGTGCACCTATGAGAGAACCATCCCCCACCATACCAAGAAGGAAAGCATGCTCAAGTTGTCTCTACAACCTAAAAAATTATTAGATTGTTTTATGAAAGAAAGTCATGTAGAATTTTAAGAAGGAGTGTAATGTCATCTGACAGCCACTTTGAGAAGATGCCCCTCACAACTGAATAATAAGGGATTGAGAATAAAATTAGGAAGATTTCTTAGGAAGCAATCAGTGATCCACACGAAAAATCATGGTGGCTTGAAATAGGCTTTGGCATTGAAGCTGGAAGGCAATAGACAGATACAGGATACATTTTGGAGGGTGAACCAAGAAGATATTTTGATGGCTTGGATGCAGGGTAAATGTGAGGGATAATAAAAATTCAAGAAATAATCTGCTATTGTAGCTGATGTTTGGTGAACTGGGAAAATGGTGAGCCATTTACTGCAACTGGAAAGTCTTGGAGAAGAACACTTTAGGTACCTTGTATAGAAAGAATTCAATCAAAATTTGGTTTTGAAAATGTGCTTCTTGAGTTTGAAGTGCCTTTTTTGAAATGTCATGGAGGTATTAAAGAAGCAGTATAGTAGCAGATCTGCACACCTTCAGAAAAAGCCAAAATAAAGACATGAAGCTGAACACAATTAGCATATTGACTATCTCAATTGTCACAGGACTGGATAGAAAATGGGTAGAAAATAGAAGCAATGGGCTGAAAGAGAGCTCTGGAGCCATCCAGCCAAGAAAAAGAAAGAAAAGAAAAACAACAGTTAATGCTGACGAGAAGTGGCCCATAAGGTAAGGTTAGGTCAAGAACGGCTTGGTATTATGAGTTTCATAAAAAAAAAGCAAACCAAACCAAACAAAGCAAGCTCTTTCAATTAAGCAAGGAAGGTCAAGTGTGTTGAGTATTCCTGCAAGGGCAATTAGGATGAAAGCAGAGGCATGCATTTTTAACTTCTCTTATGCCAATGGTAGCCTGGAAAAGATGACTTTTATTAGCGTGGTAGGGACAGAAGGTATATTAGAAAATTGATCAAAAAGAAAAATTTGGAGAGGCGAACTACATGTATTCTAGATAATTTCTTCTGTAAATGGGGGAAGCAAAAATAGACAATGAAGCCAGCTGTGGTGGTGCATGCACAGCTGAGTCATGGTGACTCAGGAGGCTGAGGCAGGAGCATTGCTTCAGCCCAGGGGTTTGAGGTTGTTGTGCTCTATGATTCCACCTTTGAATAACGACTTTGTTTCAGTCTAGGCAACATAGCAAGATGGTGTCTCTAAAATAATAAAATTAAAAAATAAGAAAGTGAAGAGATGATGTGGAGGCTGAAGAGAGGAAAGGTGAGGAAGAGTGAAAACACCGGAGAGTCAATGGGTTGAGGAGCATTCAGGAGGCTCAATTCTCCAGGGAAATACTAGAGTAAATGGAGTGCAGGAACAAGGGATGGTGATCAGATAGAGCAGGATTTGCAATGGATTTTAGAGGAGATGCAGGCATTGGTAATCAGAAGGTCTATGACATAAGGCCAGAAGTGGAAGCTGGTGTCAGCTGGAGATGAGGATTGAGTAGAGATGAGACAGATTATTTTTTATTTATTAATTGATTGAACATCTGTTATGCAAAGACACTGGGGGAATACTAAAAAATTATATTACAGCCCTGCATCCATTTGTTTGGTGGAGATGTAAGAATTGCACCTAAAAGCTTACAAACTGAGTCTTCAATGTCTGTCATCAAAGGACAAAGAACCTGAAGTTCTTGAGCTCATTTTCTCTTCCTGGCTACGCTGTGATGTAGAAATACATGACAATCCTTTAGTCTTCTCCACATAATGGAGGGCATTAGGCCATGCGCTCAATGTCTTGAAAGTATGAAAAATATCCAGAATATATTAGGTTGATGCAAGTGTAATTACAGTTTTTGCCATTGAAAGTAATGGCGAAAACCGCAGTTACTTTTGCACCAACCTAACATTTTCATCATCCACATTCCAACGTAATCAACAATTAGAACCATTTGTAATTTCACCTTCTGTGCACCTCCTTTATGGAAATGTACTTTGTTACGAGTGAAAACGATCTTAGGGCCACATAGACTGCCCTGTCTTCCCTGCCCTACATTTAATAATGGGAAAAAAAATTCCTTAGAGATATGGGGAGGACTTCCACCAAGTAAGTGGCAGAGCCAGGACTGCAGCCTGTGCATGGGCCTCAGCCTCACATTCCTAACCAGCATTGCACCTAGGAAGGCAGACAATGCCCCTGAACTCCCTTCGCCTCTCCAGGCGTGAGTAGCCGTGATTTGGACCAGAAAGTTAAGTGTCAAAAAAAGTGGTTTTCAGATGATATCCGTTGCATTATTTTGTGTAGGGACATAGTGAACATGACCATAGGCAGAAACATCAGTGATAAAATCATTTTTGTGTGTGTGTATGAGAGATGGAGTCTCACTCTGTTGCCCAGGCTGGAGTGCAGTGGTACCATCTCGGCTCACTGCAACCTCCACCTCCCAGGCTCAAGCAATTCTCCTGCCTCAGCCTCCCGAATAGCTGGGACTACAGGTGTGCGGCACCATGCCCAGCTAATTTTTTGTATTTTTAGTAGAAACAGGGTTTCACCATGTTGGCCAGGCTGGTCTCGAACTCCTAACCTCATGATCCTCCTGCCTCGGCCTCCCAAAATGCAGGGATTACAGGCATGAGCCACCGTGCCCAGACGACAAATTCTTTTTTAATTTATAAATAATGACGTTCATTCTAACAAAACCTCACTAACAGTATGACCTTACAAAGAAGCACTAATTGCTTTCCCTAGGCATCATTTTACAAGAAATCTAAACCCTATACTGCATCACTAAACATAAGACTCCCCTAAGGATCTCTAAAATGGTCTTATTTATGTTTTCTGTTTTGAAAAAGAAATCAATGAGGAAAAATTATGGTTAAAACAATAAATTTTAAAATATTCAGATCTGTCAAATGAGAGTGCTTGTGTTGTAGAAAATCTAAAGTACAGCATTCGAGGTAAAAGCTTCATTATAGAGGAGCCTGTGATTACCTGCAGCAGTGCTTCAATTTGCTAAGGCTTTAACCTCATGCCTAAGTCATAGTTAAACTATAGGCAACCTTTAGTTATTTATGTGATGATATATGTATGTATTGTGACAGAAAGCTGCATTCAATTATTTTAGTATAAGGTCAAAGCTTTCCATCTTAGATTCTGACAAAATATACTGACATCATAAACGAGCAAAATATTTTATATTTTTTAACAAAACAAGCAATGTATCTGTTAATTTATGTGAATGTGTGCACTTAGAAAGTCTATGCACATGTGACACTAAATCAGTCTAGATTTTTTCCCCAGTGCCATTTAAAACTAAAAGTAGAAGCTTACGCATTGATCACATGAGTTCAGTTCAATGGACGGTCTCTCATCCATGTGCCATGGCCACAATGTGCCCCCAAAATTCACATGTGGGGGGCTTAATCTTCAGTGCTGGGAGGTGGGACTTTTGAGGGTAATTAGGACATAAGGGCTCTGCCTCATGAGGGAATTAGTGGCTTAAAAAGACTTGAGGAAGGAAATGTGTCCACTTTTTTCCTTTTCCACATTCTGACACGTGAGGATGCAGAAAGAAGACCCTCAGGAGACGCCAGCACATTGATCTTAGATTTTCCAGGATCCAGGACTATGAGAGATAAACACATTTCTCTTCTTTATGAATTAACTGATCTCGGGTGTTCTGTGATAGAGGCACAAGTGGAGAAAGAATGTAAAATATACTCTGTAGAAAAGGGTTTTTTTCTTGTCACACAAACATAGGTTTTTAAAAAACAGTGTTAATAGCTGCATAGGAAAGCCCAAGACATACATAAACAGACATATTCAAATACCAACAAGACAAACACTTTTCTTAGACCAAAGAGACAGATATTTCTCAGAGGGCTTTAAAATATCTCAGAGACAATGTATATGTATTATCATTCCTTTCATAAAATTACTTGTTGGCTCTCTGAGATATCATGTAATTAAAGATCTGAGATATCCATTTAAAAGGGAGAGCCTAATTCTGCAGAGCTAAAAGGACCGAGGAGACAGTATTGACTAGAAATTTGCAAGATCATAGGATTACTTAGAAAATAATAAAAAAGGGGAATATAAAAGAGAAATAAATAAAGTTTTACAGGGCACGTTTCTTGTAAAGGAAATGGATGTTTCTCTATAAGCCTTGCTTAGAGAAGCATCTCTTGTTATTCAGTGACTGCCATGCAAGTGCTCTATGCTGAGCAGTGCGATGAATATTGATTACCTACCGTCCAAAATAACTCTGTAACTTACTGCTCCTCAGTTTTACAGATGAGGATGTGAAAACCCTGAGAGGTTAAGTCACTTGCCCAAGTGAAGACATTCCACAGTGAGTGCATTCAGAGACAGGCTAGAAAACCTGGGTTTCAAGTGCAACAGATTTTACCTTTTCATCACACCTCAATGGAAGTCATATTCTTTTAGTGTCTCCACCGAAATTATAACAGTTTCTCAGTAAAAGATAACAGCTAGAATAAAGATCAACACTAAAATGCTCTGTGGTATGTAGAAACCAACTCTCAAGCAGCTGGGAGACATAAAACCTGGCACACCGTGTCCTCACTCCTCTGTCATCACCTCCCCAAACACAAACAATATACTACCATGAAACGGCGAGAGGGTAACTGCAATAAACTCCCACCTAGAAAAGGGAAAAATGGAAGGTGAGCAGCAGGACCTGGTCCATGGCAAGATGAATTCTGGGAGGAGCCCCCACCTGGGAAGTGGGGACATCTTTGAGTGGGTGCTGACTCTTCTCTCTGAGCAGAACAATCTTTCCATTTTCTCTGTTGTTCCCAGCTGTCCTCAATGGGGGCTGTTTCTTGCTCATTATCCTTGTGGCCTCTTAGTGGATATTGAGGAATGCCTCCCCCTTAAGAGAGAACAGATTCCATAGCTCAGTTCATGCTGATGCCCGTTTGGGCATCTGAACATTGTTTCAATGCCAGTCCATCAAAGGCTCCTGATTTTGTTAGCAGCACTGTTCTTCCAAAAAACTGGTAGACATCTGACATATTTCCTTTCAGTCAGTTTCTTGTGGCAGTAAGTGCATCAAATTCTTTGTTAGACATAATTCTCAAGCCTAATCTAGTCCATTGCTTGCTTATCCCAACCTAGGGGAAAAGACACTAGAGAAAATAATTTCTAAATATGTTGCAAAGAGAAATAATCATTATAATCTGGAATGTATGGAATGGCAAGCCACCCATGCATTCAGTGAGGGAAGGAAAAAGGGGAAATTTACTTGCATAAAAGAAAAATAAATTTACATAAACCAGTTAGAAATAGATTTCATTGGTTCCAGAGGTTCCAAGCCCAAGTTGTTGTCAACTCATTGGTGGAGATGCCATTACTAGACAAGTGATAATCTGAGAATGTCTTATCTGAATCACTGTAGCACTAAAGAATGTCTAGTGATAAATTTGTCAAAGCAGGAGGTGCATGAAGGGTTTTTAGAAAGTCATTGGAAAGAGTTCTTATTTTTGACATGTAAGCATGAGCCTCCTCTCCTTCAGGCCTTCCCAGCTCTGTTTTGTCTGGGTCTGACAAAAGTGCTTTCATCTTGGTATCTGCAACTTCAACACTTTTCCCCACATCTCTTTCACTCAGCTGAATGACGGTCAATGAAATTATCAGGCCTAAAGCCCCCATGTGACCTTTCTATTGGGTGGAATTTTAATGGCCATTTGCATGTTTGCTGTTCTCAACTCTTTCCTAATCAAAATTTCTACGCTTTGAAGTCAACAAATAGAAACACAAATTTCTGAGGTACCAAATTACTCTCCCTTTTCTTTTCAGGTTTCCTTGCGTGCTTTTTTTTTCCCTGAGCTTATTCTTTTCCCTAAGATTTTGTTAGACACAGTCAATAATTGCCAAAAACCACATAGCCTTGTCCTCCAACACCTCACTGCTAAAACTATAGGCTCCATTAGCACATAATTCGCCTTACCAAAAAAAATGGCATAAATAGTATTTTTACTAAATCTTTTGCTACCATATAACATGGACATCCATCTTTCCAGTTTCTGATAACAGTTCTTTGCTGACGACTTTTGGCCCATTAAGCTAAAGCTACATATTTTAAGTTATTGCTATGTCAGCACCTTCCATCTAGTATTCTTTCCTTATTAATGTAACACCAGATGCCCATTGGAGGAGTCTTGCACCATGCAGAAATGACCAGGCCCTTGTACCCTCTCCTTGTTCAGTCACTATGTGGCTGATGCCCCAAGAAGAGGGTCCCCTCAGTGACCAACCTCTTGATTATTATGTGGACAGGGGTACTCTGAGAAGATGATGGCTTTGGCTGGGAAGCTGAGGCAGACTCAGCTGGGGAACTGTCAGACAGTCATACTCCTCCAAGC
Organism: Pongo pygmaeus; assembly: GCF_028885625.2. NCBI lineage: Eukaryota > Metazoa > Chordata > Mammalia > Primates > Hominidae > Pongo > Pongo pygmaeus. The sequence continues at coordinate 129,276,316 of NC_072385.2, forward strand.
TAGGTAGGGTGTCCTTTCATGAAGGGGATCTGAGCAATCCATTGCTGTGTCTGCCACAGCTCTGTTCAGAGACCCATTGATGAGGAGGCTCTGCCATCTTTAACACTAGATCTCCAAGTTTCCCTCAAGCACTGACATCTAGCTATTGAAGATGAGAGAGAAGGGGAAGGTATTTTTGGCTAATGCAGAAATGGAGTACATCAGTTCTGTCAACATCCATTTTTTCACATGGCTACAACTCACTGCAGGGGATGCTGAAAATAGAGTCTAACCATGAGCCCAGGATGAGTGTGGAAAAAGGAGCAAACAGCCAGCCAGTCTCGCTAAATGTTTGAAAGCAGTCATTCAATTTACAATCGAGTTTCTCATAAATTGGCAGATGCCTGCTTCATTCTTAAATACTCTTTGTTAATATTTTAAGCTCTCTTTTCCTTTCTTTGAAGGGAGTCTAGATGTTCTGTTAGAATTTATTTTTCAATGTGAGTTTATTTTGTCTGTTATTAGAAATTAAATATACCAAGTTTTACTGACTAAACATCATGTCTTAAATATGTTGATAAAAATAATATATGCTTATGACTAAATATGAGAAACAAAATATTTTCAATAACAAATACTATCCCTCTGCTCCCTGATCTAACCCTCTTCTCCCAAACCCTAAATAGAGCCCATTTTTGCTCTTTTAGTTCTTTCTTTTGTTTTTTGCCTTACATCACTAGACAATATTATTATTTTAAATTACCACGTGTAAACGTCATCTCCTTACTTATTTTCATGCTTTCGTTGGTTGCTTTTCCCATATCTCCCGGCCATCTTTCCAGTGCAGTTATATTTATTTCTCTTTATCCATGCAAGTCACCGCTCAAGGTACTTTATATTTTTAATTTTTAAATTGTCACAACCTGCCAATGTGGTGATATTACTGCCCATTTTAGTGACCCGGCCTGGTTTCTCCAGAGCCTGGTTCCTTTCCTAGAGACTCTGCTTTGATCCTTCTCTTCAAGTAGGGTTTACTCTTCCCTTAGACTTCTCCCCAAACTCTTATTCTGAAAATCCTTTGGACTGCTCTCCACGGGCAGACCTAGGACTGCCCTGGTCCTAGGTCCAGGGTTGGTTTCTTGCTTATAAAGGTATAAAGGTATATATTTTATTCATTTTTGCATTTCCAATAAGGTTTGTATTCTGCCATCAGATTTGACTTATAATTGGCTGAGAGTCAAATCTAGAATATCCATGAATTTTGTGTTTATTGACCTTCAGTATCTGGTGTGAAATGGTTAAGTACAGTGTCCTTCAGCCTCTCATTTCTATGTGAGAGAACTATTTTCACTGGGAGGATTTTGTTTCCTTTTTCCAGTCTTTAAGATCCTTTCTTTATCTTCAAAGTTTTGAAGAAAAAAAAACATGTCATAATTTCTATTTGGAGAGGCTTTTTAATAAAATATTTGTGTCCTTTTGGTAGTTTCTCCATTTCCTACGGTTTTTTTTATTTTCTGGAACTCTTGTTAATCAGATGGTGAACATCTTGATTGATCCTCTCTGTATTAGTTTCACAGAGTTTGAGGTATATGGTTATGGCAGCCCCAATAAACTGGGTGGAAGAAAACAATAAAAAATATATTTCTGACTTCTACCCTCCAGGACTAGGAGAAAATAAAACTTCTTCTAGCTTCTGTTATTTACTGGCGGTCCTCATAGTTCCTTGGCTTGCAGACTGATCATTCCAAATTATGCCTCCATTGCCACGTGACCTTGGTTCATTTGCACATCAGTGTTTCTGTGTCTCTTCTCTTCTAATAAGAATAATAGTCACATTAGTTTAAAACCCCACCCTACTCCAGTATGACCTCACTTTAATTACATCTGCAACAACCCTATTTCGAAAAAAAGGTCACATTCTGAGGTTCTTGGAGTTGGGGTTAGGCCCTCCAGATATCTTTTTAGAGAACACAGTCCACCCCATAACATTCTCTTTCTATATTCTATTTTATTTTTATTCTTTTCATATTTCTGTTACTTCCTTTTTTAATTCTATCTCTTGTGATTTTTTTTTCTTCACTCTGTTTTCACACCTTCTCTGGTATTTTTACTTGAGCAATCAGATGCTTAATTTGTAGCAGCAGTTTTCCCATTTTTAATTGCTCCCTTTCCTGGATTTTTTTCACTCAAATATACCAAATACTCTCTTTAGAAAAATATAAAAATTTTTTCTGCTTTTTTGAGTTATTTTTGTTTCATTTTGTTTATCTTCTATCCTTTTCTATTCTTAGAAGTTCTCCTCAAATCCTGGGTGACTATTAGACCCTTCATTTTTAAGTACCAGATCTTAGAAGGCTGTCACCAGACTATGTGCATGGGATAAACTTGTGCGAGTTGTATTCTCTGGTTGGTATATTTACTTTCCTACTCTTTTCACCATTGTGTTTTATTTATGTATTTATTTATTTATTTATTTTGCTATGTTACTATCATTAGACTGGGATCTCAGGCTGGGAAAGAGTCTAACAGAATTGTGATGGATTGGTTGTGTGGTCTCCATCTGCAATAACTGTTCTATACATATTTTTGAGGATTCTGAAAAGAAAAAAGATACTGAGAGAAATACCCTAGTCCAAGCATACAATTTAAGTTAATCTCCAATACTTCTTGCTTATTCTCAGTGGAAAAAATAAGACCTCACAACCTTGAAATTGTTGACTGGTTGTTTTATAAAGCTCTACTATGGGCCGGGCACGGTGGCTCACGCCTGTAATCCCAGCACTTGGGAGGCCGAGGTGGGTGGATCACGAAGTCAGGAGATCGAGACCATCCTGGCTAACACAGTGAAACCCCATCTCTACTAAAAATACGAAAAATTAGCCGGGCGAGGTGGCAGGCACCTGTAGTCCCAGCTACTCGGGAGGCTGAGGCAGGAGAATGGCGTGAACCCCGGGGGGCGGAGCCTGCAGTGAGCCGAGATCGCGCCACTGCACTCCAGCCTGGGCGACAGCGAGACTCCATCTCAAAAAAAAAAAAAAAAAAAAAAAAGCTCTACTATGAATCCATGTTGGCTCCCTAATTTTCATGTATTATCATGTGTTAATCAATTCAGTGTTTGACACTCAACAAAATGGTTTGAAAAACACAACTAGAAAATTAAGATTTGATTCAAAAGAGATTCTTATTAATGGAATTCCCTCATCAGATGGACCAAGTTTATTTTACCCATCAAGGTAAATGATTGCTTTAATAGAGGTATCCTCTTCAGACATTTAAAGAGAAATGCTACCACATGGAGATTTTAGTTATGTTTTTCTGCAGTTCTACCCAGGTGATGATGTTATAAACCCTCAAGTGCTTTCTGCCTTATGATAGGAATGAACGAAGATCAAGCTAACAGAGTCCCATCTGCAGACTCTTCTGTTAACTGAAGATGTGGACTTCCATTTTACTCCCAACAAGGAAATACTATTTTGAGGGTCAGTTATGTATGGTTTCACAAACAATTTGCCAAGCTTACTTTGATTAACGATGTTAATATTTTCCACACAGATTACTTAAAAAGATTCTCGGTTATCTTCAAATTAGAGGAGACATAGCATGAGTGAAATTATCACAGACTTTGGGCCTGATGTGATAACAAAGTTGAAGTTAATTAATTGCTAATTGCAAAGATAAAAGATGCCGGGCACGGTGGCTCACATCTGTAATCCAAGCACTTTGAGAGACCAAGGCGAGTGGATTGCTTGAGCTCAAGAGTTGAAGACCAGCTTAGGTAACATAGCAAGACCCCATCTCTACAAAGAAACAAAAATTAGCCAGGCAATGGCGTGGGCCTGTAGTCTCAGCTACTTGGGAGACTGAGGTGGGAGGATCACCTGAGTCACCAGTGTATTCCAGCCTGGGTGACAGAGCAAGACCTCGCAAAAAAAAAAAAAAAAGAAAAAAAGATAAAAGTATTTTTTTTGCATATAACCTGCTGCTTTTTAGACATGGCTTCCTGCCTGTTTAGCAATATCATAATAAAATCCAATACTTCCACCAGATCTGGGATCTGATTAGATCAATCTGTAAAACTAAATTTAATCATTAAGTAATTTACAGAGGTTATAATTTCTACCAGGTAAGTCTGGACAACAGTCTTAAGAAAGTATCCCTTGTGCCAACTGAAACTCAAAGCTCCTAAACTGTCGTTGTCATGCCGGTCAGTAAGGAACACAGTGTAAACCAGTTTTTCAGACGTGAGATATACACTCCAGTTTGTGTTTGCAAAATTATAGCTCTAACTCTCATTTACTATTCTCTGGACATTGTCAGAAAAATGCTAATGGTTTGTTTTAAATTTACACCCACTCTTTTCGGGAAAGTATCGTTGAAGTACTCTTTCTATATCTATTCCACAATTGTAACATTTTCTATGAAATTAATGTATAACCAGCATGGGTGACTGTCTAAATAATTTGCAGGCCTTGCCTCAGATGAAATTGCAAGAAAAAGCTCTTTAATCTGGATGCTCACCAGTCAGTGATACCATTATTATACACGCCAAACAAAAGACATATGAAGTGTGCTTCACTGGGATCAGCTCCAGCCACCAACGGCCTCTCTGAGCACTAAGTGCCTCCAAGTCGGCCTCGCAGAAAGGGTGGAGGACTGGCTGTGGGAGATTAGCAATCCCAGGACAGAGGACACACTACAGGTTTCAAAAGACATTTGTTAAATTCATTATCTGGGCTCATGCTTGTGATCCCAGCACTTCGGGAGGCCGAGGCAGGTGGATCGTGAGGTAAATAAACTCTTTGCTAATTGCTGGTACAGACTCTTGGAAATTAACATTTACTGCTGTCTACATTGAGGGATACTTTGGTAACAATACTTTAAAAGCTTTGTAGGTAATTGAAAAAGAATAATCTCATTGAATTGACAGTATAATAAAAAAAGATTGTGTTTTTAACTTTATAATTTCCAGCTTGATTTCAGCCGGACCGCACCACAAGTCTTCTCATCTTGTTCTTACTTCATAAATTGAAAATTTACTTGGTTACTTCCCAGCCTTCTCCACTTCTATTCCTAGTCTCACTGAAGAAAAGTTTACACCGTAGAATCCCTGACAATTATCAAATTGTAGTCAGAATCTTTAAATGCCATTTGTTTCAGAGAATGACTAAAGGAAGGAAATGAGGGCATTTTGTTAATCATTCCTACTGAGAAGTAGATGGACCTCAGGTCAGGTAATTCAGAACTTGGAAGGTTTTCAACAGAGGGTGGGCTCATAAAGAGTTAGTAGTTTTTAGAAAAATTCTGAGCCATTGTAAATAGGACATCAAAGTGAAGGTGCACAGGGGATTATGGCCAATTATTCTAAGAAACTGAACCCTGGGAGGCTGCTGAATTGGGGTATGAGAGGCAGTTAAGATTTTCTTACAATTCTTCATTATAAATGATCAGCCCCATCCTGAGCCCATATATAATTATATAGATGTATTATATCATATTAATACTTTATAATTATATGACATATAATTATATCACATGTAATATGATATTATATATTAATCCTCATATTTACATATTGGTATATATTAATGCTTATTATATATAAGTATATAACACATTAATACTTAGCATATATAATATATAATGCTCAAGATGATCCTGTGCATTTATAATGAAGAATTATAAGGAAACCTTAACTGCCTCTCATACCCCAATTCAGCAGCCTCCCAGGGTTCAGTTTCTTAGAATAATTGGCTATAATGCCCTGTGCACCTTCACTTAGATGTCCTATTTACAATGGCTCAGAATTTTTCTAGAAGCTTCTACCTCTTTATAAGTATATACATTGTATAATTCCCAAATTTTGAAGAACTAGTGAAAAAGTGTTATCAAAAATATAATTTTACTAAACTCAAAAAGATAGAAATAAACAAAATATATTTCCCAACCATAATGACAGAAAATTAGAGATTAATAATGTAAAAAATATAAAAAACTCACAAATATTTGAATACCAAATAGCCAAGAAAGTCAAGCTGAAATCAAAAGGAAAATCAAAAAATACCTAGAAATAAATGAAAATGAAGACATGCCATACCAAAACCTGTGAGTTACAGTGAAAGCAGTGCTTAGAGGGAAATTTATATCTGTAAAAGCTTACATTAAGAAAGAAGAAAACCCTCAAATCAATACCTTAAATTGCACCCTAAAACACTGGAAAAAGGAGGATAAATTAATCCTAAAGAAAGCAGAAGAAAGCAAATAATAACAATAGATCAGACATCAATAAAATAAAAGATAGGAAAACGAGAGACAAATCAATGAAGCCAAAAGCTGATTCTTTGAAAAGATTAACAATATTAGGAAATCTTTAGCTAGAATGATAAACAGAAAGAGAGAGAGAGAAAGCAAGAGACAGAGAGAGAAGACTCCGATTGTAGAGTCATCAGGGACTGAGGAGAGATTACCACTAACCTTACAGGAATGAAAAAAAATAGAGGTGAATAGTATAGATAATTGTATGTCAAAATATTAGATACCTTATATTAAACTGACAAATTCCTAGAAGGCACAAACTACCAAAATTGATTCAAGAAGAAGCAAACATATTGAATAGATCTGTCACAAATGAAGATATAAATAAGTAATCAAAAAAAAATTAGTAGAAAAGAAAAGTTCAGCTCCAGATGGCTGCATTGCTAAATTGTAACAAACATTTAAAAATTTAATACTAAACCTTTTTAAACTCTTCCAAAAAATAGAAGAGAAGGGTACACTTCCCAATGTCACACTCTTCTGAAGACAATGGAAAACCAAATCTTCCAAAAGAGGCCTCAGGCCTCTTCAGGTCTTGCTACTTCTCCCCTTGAGATGGTATTATTTATGAATAAAATGAAATATAATTGATTAATTTTTTCTCAATAGTTTACGAGACATTCTTATACTAAAATACTATTCATTGTTTATCTGGAATTCAAATTTAACTGTGTACCTGGCATTTTTCTGGAAACTGTATTTTGTAAACTAGTTATGGACTATGTGGGAAAGAGAAAGATACATTGTCCTGACCCTGGACAAGGAGACCTCAACAGAAACAGGCTGGAGACACACGGCTGCAAGGCCAGGAGCTGAGAAAGGAGAGAAGGGGCCCCGTGGAGGTGACTTGCATTCTCTCATCAAAGGAACAGCCTTTTTGTACTGCAGAGGAATTGTGAAGAGGCCATCAACTGATCCTGAGGGAAGGAGTTAATTATAACCAGAATTTGTATTCAAACTCTTTAACAACCAGTGCTCTGTGTGTCCCAACCTGTCAGAATAGAAGCTGGCTCCAGGGCCCTGGATGTGCTCTGCTGTGCCAGACTTGACTGTTTACTTGCCTGATTGTGAGGACAAGACAGCTTGTGATGTTGAGAGAGGGCCAGAAGGTGTGGGGAGCGGAGTGAGACCCTGTTGGCAGTGGGAAGGGAGGAGGTTGAGGCAGTGGATAGGAACAGTCTGGCCATAAGGAATAGTTCCATATCTTAACAACTGCTCCAGCTGCAAATAAGCCCTGAATTTAACCATTTCCTGGGCTCAGAGTGCACAAGGAATCCCAGGGAGGGAAGAACTGCCCTGTGTCATCACCTCTTTTCTCCCTTACTTGCAACACAATGATGCTGAAACCTTCAGAAATCCTCCAACAAATGAAGCAATGGAAAAGTGCTAGGAGGTAGAGCACTGAGCAAGGAGAAAGTATCAAATAGGATGACCACTCCCAGGTTCTTTCTTGGAGTTGTCTAGCTGAGGGAAGAGCAGAAGTTTTGACATACAGCAGATTTAGGAGTTTAGTTTGAATCTTGGCCTAAATATTCTATTTTCTGAAGTGAGGAAGAGTTTTTGATTAAAGTAAGACTAGGAACATTTTTATTCAGAAAGTGCACACAAAAGTTTTAGCCCTTCTCGTATATTCATTGGCAAGATGGTATTAAAGGTGGAATAATGGCTTTTGTATATATGAAAAAAAACCATAATAACTTTAATACTAGTAGTATCATGTTTTTACTTGTATATTATGTGCTAAGTACAATCTTATTGTTAACCAAAACATCAGTTAGTTTAAGGTTCATGCTGTCTATTTTTTGGGTAAGGAATGTGGGTTCACACAGCTAATAAATTAAAGGGCCAGGCTCTGTCTTCACGGGGAAAGGCAGTTCTCAGACGACCCTAATGGATCCCAATGACCATGAATAGGATGCATCAAGTGAGGGTATCTGGGTAATCTTAGCTAAAAAGTGCATTCTCACAACCTGTTTTTACATAGGAATAAGAGTGACCTCTGGCCAAGCATGGAGGACTGAGAGTGTGACACTGTTTCCTGACATAGGAGATTGGTCTGATTAAAAAATGCAACATATATCTCTTTGAGATTCAGAACCATGCAACAATTGAGCAATTGTGCTGGGCTCTGATTATGTCCACACTTTGTTTATTGGTAAAATATGTAATACATTGACCTAAATACCATAATGCCTGGCGTCCCGATTCCTCACCTGTACCTTGCTTGGATCCTTCCGGGAGAAGCACGCTCATATATTGGTGTGTGGGGGTTTGAACCCTTGTGAGCTGAGCATTCTGAAGGCCAGCACTGGCTGATAGGAGAGAGATTAATATGAGCAATGAAGCAACCGTGTAGCAGGATGTTTGCAAACGTGGTGAGGAGCAAAAACATCAGAGGAAGAATGAGGGTGAAAGAAGAGAGTCTACCAAGGCATGAAGTTTTCTCATAGTGAGGGGGGTCTGGGAAAACCAAACCAGCAAAATCTGAGAATTGCTGGGCGAGGTCTTTCAGCTTCAGTCTAGAAACAAGGATAACTGGGTATTCAAGCCTTCCTAAGAATGGTTTACAATGAAGGCCAGGCAAGACATGATTCAGAAGAAACCTAAGAGGGAGAGAAGCCTCAGTGTGCAGCCGCTTACCTAACCACCCTGTTTTCAGTATATCTTCAAATACAATCTTAACGTAGTGCTACACATTTAACATTCATTCCTTATGTCATGGCCATGAAGAATTTCTTAGGTTCTTAGATGGGAAACTAAGAGCGTATGCTGTAATCTCTGCTTAAAATTACTAGGTGAAAAACATCTCAGTTTCACACATACACATAAAACCTGGGGTTGTTCCTTCTTAGTCTTTGCTCTGTTTGGGTTCATTTGATGAGCGCTGAAGGCCATCTCTATTCTAGAACCACAGCAGGTCGCTTGGCGGTGGATTTTATGACAACATGCATCCACGCTGGAGTTACAGCAAGAACGCCGCGGCCAACAGTCTGCACGTGAAAATAATGATCGTAGCTGACTGTCCCCCGAGTGTGCTTCCTCTTCTGGGAGTTAAGGGACAGTTTGTTGAAAGTCAGCCTATATGTTCGAAGGTCATTATTCTATGACTTAGGCTCACATTTATCACAGGGATAAGATAAGACCCACTTTCTGTGGAAAGGTCAGCTTCAGAAAGAGCATCAGAATCATTGTGTCGGCTGGTCTCTGGTGACTTTATTATGTGCTGCACATTCTTTATAGCCTGCTTTTGAAACCACCTGTCTAGTGTACTTCCTGCTTGTGACAATAACAGTTCCACCGTCCCATCCACACCACTCTAATTAGGATTAAACTTCACCCGCTGAGAGTACCTGACTCTTTGGCACATTGCCATCTAGCAGGCAGCAGGGGCTGCATTGCCATTTTAATAAGGAAAGGGGAAAAAAATTCAAGTAGCTAATTGCTAGCAGCGGAAGAAGGGTTAATGGAACATCTGCCATATGAATAGAGTTAATTCAAATGCAAAAGGAAATATTAAGAAAATTCTGTGCTCTGATTGATGAAGTTACAGAATGGAAAGTGTCCAAATATAATGCTGCAGCCATCCTCCTTCAGAAATATTTTGGAAATAAAACAACCCAATTTTTTTTTTTTTTTTTGAGATGGAGTCTTGCTCTGTCGCCCAGGCTGGAGTGCAGTGATGCGATCTCAGCTCACTGCAAGCTCCGCCTCCCGGATTCAAGCGATTCTCCTGCCTCAGCCTCCCGAGTAGCTGGGACTACAGGTGCCCACCACCACGCCCAGCTAATTTTTGTATTTTTGGTGGAGACGGGGTTTCACCATGTTAGCCAGGATGGTCTCGATCTCCTGACCTCATGATCTGCTCACTTCGGCCTCCCAAAGTGCTGGGATGACAGGTGTGAGCCACCGCACCTGGCCCAAAACAACCCTATTTTAATCTAGTCTTAAAAAAAAATAGCTTTTCCAGTGGGCTGTACTTTTGGAGTCAGGCTACTTTGTAGCATTGGATGAGACAGTTTCAGAGAAATAGCAGAAATAATCAAATCTACAGTTTTTTAGACTACAGTCCTTTAATGGTGAAGATCATTTTTTTCTAGCAGTTGATAGTGGAAATAAAGTTCATTTTCCATTTTGTTAATATATAGTATTGGCAGACACTGATGATGACCTTTTATTTCTTTAAAAATACTAAAACTAAAATTTCACTTGAAGTAAAAAATTAAAACAGAAATCATTGGAACATCTCTATAATAAAACAAAAACAATTTTTTAAAAAATCCCTAAAACTGCTCAACTGCTAGTGTAACTATTGACCTCTCTACTGATGCTAACACAGTATCAGCCCTCATTTGGGAAACCTCAGAATTCCAAATGTGAACAAGAGATTTTAAATTTTTTTTTATTTTACTTTAATTTCTGCTATACACGTGCTGAATATGCAGGTTTGTTGCATAGGCATACATATGCCATGGTGGTTTGCTGCACCCTTCAACCAGTCATTTAGGTTTTAAGCCCGACATGCCTTAGATACTTCTTCTAATGCTCTCTCTCCCCTTTCCCCCCACCCCCCAACTGCCCCTGGTGTGTGATGTTCCCCTCCCTGTGTCCATGTGTTCTCCTTGTTCAACTGCCACTTATGAGTGAGAACGTGGTGCTTGATTTTCTGTTCCTGTGTCAGTTTGCTGAGGATGAGGGTTTCCAGTTTCATCCATGTCCTACTAAGCATGCTTTTAATTTAAACTAAAATAATAGCTTATTTTGCACATTCTATGTTCCAAATTTTATTAATTTCTTTATAAATTCAATTTTCAAGGTTTCATTCAAGTAGAAAAAATGTGCAAACTATGATCAAGTAGAAGAAATTGAAGTTTTTTCAGAAAATCGCCTACTTTATTCACTCTGTAGGCATACAGCTATCATGAAATATACACACACTTAAAAGACCACTCAAATTAGAGACTCAAAGGGAAGAATCCTGTGATGTTGCTTTGTGTCGTGTCGATGGTGAAGGAGCAGATAATTTTAATTCAACTTTTGAGAGCTTGACTAGTCATATGAAATTATATCCAGAAAAATGTGATGCTTGTATGAAAAAATGTTTTTGTTAATGAATCAATTCATGAATAACTCTCTGGAATATGCCAGTTCAATTCAGTATTTGTTCTTACTTACTTGTCAGAGTATGTCCAAATTAAATGTACTCTTACACAAAGTTACACAGAAGATGAAAATAATTCCTTAGGCCAGACATTTTTCAGTTATTTTTTTCTTAAGAGTTTTTATGTCTCTATTTACTCTATGTTTGTTAGTGAATATTCATATGCATGCCAATCCTCCTGAATAACATCTTTTTATTTTACTACATATCACTCATAGATCTAAAATTTTTATCTAATTACTCTGTTACAGTTTTTGGAAGAGTCTAACCTGAAAGAAACTTTTCTCTAAGATGTCTATACTGTAAAGTACACACATTTAAAATAGCAACAACCAAACAATGAACTTGTGCTATATTTTGCTTAAGTATTAGAAATTAGTTACTGAGTTTGTCTTTTTTAAAACTGTTAACCATCTTTTCTAGTACTCTTTTCAAAAAAAAAAATGTATGGTGAAAGTCTAGAACTGAGCTTGTATTTAAGAAAAAAAGTGCAGACGTAACAGAAATGTACTGATGCCAAAAGAGAATTTCAAAAGACTAAATAGCAAATTAAAATCTAGTGGATTTCAGAAAAGGTCTATAGAGTTGCAAAAAATAGCCATAAATAGGCTATTTTGCTATTCTTCATTTATATAAGACAATACTGAAAACTGCATTTTAAATTTGAACATGCCATTAAAGTGTTCTTTAACTGTCTTATATCATTTTATTTTAAAATGCATGTTTTAATTGAGACCAAGTTGGGAATTTGACATTTTATCACTAAGCCCAAAGCAAGAGTCTTTTGCTTGCTCACACTCCATTAGGGGGCGGTCTCCCCTCATGGGACTGCCTCTTAAGTAGCCTGAGTGAGACACAAAGCTCAGAATTGTGGTCTCTGCAATATATCGTCCATGAAACAATTCTTTTATCCTGTTCCCGGATCTCATTATGTTTCACTAGTTGAACAGAGATAAACCTGGACGATGTTTAAGCTAGATATCGAGGTTGCTTCAGGAACTGCTTGAAGTACATACAGATACATCATTTGTCAGCGAGAGACACCTTTTCTCCTTGAAAAGAAAAGATGAGGGCAGATGAAATATGCTATAAACCAGCTGCACTTGATTAAGTTTTTGTGGTGTGTGTGTGTGTGTGTGTGTGCATGTGTGGAGAGAGAGAGAGAAAGAAGAGAAAGATGAGTTTGCATGCTTGTCAATTTCATTTACGTTCTTGACTATTTGTTGCCATTAACACACACACATACATACCCACACACATACACACACATCATTTCACAATGAGTTCCACTGGAGTTTTCAGCTCTGCTATTCTGGCCAAATTCCAAATTAGATAATTATATTTCCCCGGTTCTAATCCCTTTCCTCGTGTTCACTTAAGTTCAAATCACAGTCTTAACTCATGTCATGCAACTACCCACCTGTTTTTCATTAGACTGTAGCACTAACATACTAACATATTAATTCCAACTTAATATATCCATTGGTGCTTGTAGGAGAGACATGTTGGAGAAACGCTACTTATATAAGTATAACCTCAAATGACATATGTTGACATTTTGATCTGTCTGGTTTAATCCTGTTTAAGGAATATGAACAATACCTGATCTTAAGATACTTTGACTTGTGATTGTATCAGAGATTGCTAGAAGCACTCACCAAAATTGAATATCTGTTCTTATTCCTGAACACACAGCTAGGCTACAGTTCTGAGCCTCCCTTGAAGTTGACTGTGCCCACGTGAGTATGCAATAGATAAAGGTAAACAAAAGTGGTGTGTGGTGCTTCTGGACCCAGCTCCTAAGAACTCGCCCTGCATGCTTATCCACAGTTGTATTCCTAAAAAGAATAGAAACTGTCTCATGGTGAACAGGGAAGTCCTATCTTGAAGATGCAGAGCTTTACTGCCCTGAGCCCTGCCAACCTGTCAGCTACTCACTGACCACTGATGGTTAAATCCCCAAATGCCTACCCACTTTCACAGGCAGGCCATCTCTGCCTCCCTGCTCAGGTTTGCACTCAGAGCCAACAGTCCCCTTGCTGGGTGGACTCCTTTGAAGTGGGCTCTGCCCAGTCTCCTTCTCTTAGCTCTCTCAAGGCCAAGGCCCATGGTAGCTGCAGTTCCCCATGTTTCACAAGAGGTTGACTTCAGAGGACAACCAGTCAACTGGGGACAGCCAGTTTCAAGGGACGAGATAGACACTGAGAATGTGCACGCTGGTTTCCAGAAAAAATTTAAGGACTCCACCTGCCCCCATCAGAACTATGGAATGAGGACTTGCATACTAGCTGCAGAGGCTTCCTGTGGGGATCAGGTGTGCTCTCCAGGACTCCTCCAGCCCACAGGAGCACAGGTTGTGTGGGTTGCCCTGTGGGTTCTGGGGTACATGTACAGAACGTGGAGGTTTGTTACATAGGTATACACGTGCCATGGTGGTTTGCTGCACCCATCAACCCATCGTTTACATTAGGCATTTCTCCTGATGTTATCCCTCCCCAACCCCCACTACCCTGCAACAGGCCCCAGTGTGTGATGTTCCCCTCCCTGTGTCCATGTGTTCTCATTGTTCAACTTTCACTTATCAGTGAGAACATGCGGTTTTTGGTTTTCTGTTCTTGTGGTAGTTTGTTGAGAATGATGGTTTCCAGCTTCATCCATGTCCCCGCAAAGGACGTGAACTCATCCTTTTTTATGACTGCATAGTATTCCATGGTGTATTTGTGCCACATTTTCTTTATCCTGTCTATCATTGATGGGCATTTAAACATGTGATGCAAAATGCTGCTAAGTAGAACTGTTGGGTCACATTTACCACTGTCTTTATCTTAGACTCTAAAGCTCATCAGAATGTGAACTTGAGAGGAGTAAGGAGCTTTAAGCAACAGAATTCTTGTCATGACCCTGAAGTTAGCCTTGAAGAGGGGCCTTGGCTGTGAAAAACCATACCTCAATTTCTTCTTGGCCTCTCAGTCCTAATCATGGAGCTTAGTCATCAGGTGAGTGGCCTAGAGAAGAACCTTTAGAAAGGTGTGGAAAAGACTCATCCATGGCTAACCCCTCTTCCAAGAAGAGAGAAGACCCCAATAGCTATCAACAAAACCTGCCTATGTAGACTGCATGTGCCACAGAGCCCTGCAGGGTCCTAATAATCAGTAGAGCAACAAAAATAGGTTTACAATCGTAAATGAACTCTGTAAACTTCAGAGAGCCTCTGGACCCAATGAAAGGCATTCTTGTGATAAAAATTGATTATTTGTCTCCTCTCTATTGTGTTTCATCTCTGGATGTTGATTCCCTCACGTCTCTACTTGTATCAAAAGTGTCTCACCCTGAACATATCCAAAATTGAGCTCAGTATTTCCCCACCAAACAATATATTCTTCCACAGTTTTTTTATCAGCTGTTAAAGTGAGAAATACCAGCATTAGATGTTATTTTTTTCTTCTTCCTAACTGTTCATTTCAAATCATTTACCAGGTCCTGAATTTCTCTCAAGATGATCCATTGTTTAGTTATCTCCAAAATAGCATCTCTAATCTAGCCTGTCATCGCCTCTTACCCAAATATTGTAGTAGCTTCTGAGGCAGTCTCAAAACATCTCCTTTGCTTCTCTTTCCTTTAACCTAATTACTATGCATCAGTCATAATGAGGTTTTAAAATGTCCACCCATAGAAGACTATATAAAAATTGTCTACAATATATCACCGAAAAAAATGAATTATAGCTGCATGCAGTAGCATGGATGAATCTCACAGATTTAATGTTAAGCAAAAGAAGACCCCCAAAAAACTCAAATCAATCTATGACAGTGGAGGTAAAAATGGTGATTACCTTTTGAGGCATATGACTTAGCGGGGGCATAAGGAAACTTTCTATGGTTGCTGGAATGGTCTGTAATTTCATGTGGGTAATGGTTTACATGGGTGTGCATATTTATGAAGTTTAGTGAGCTGTGCCAATAAAATCTGTGCATATTATTTTATGTAATCTATACTTCAACATAAAAGTTATAATTCTGTATACAAATGAAGCAAAATAAAAGAATAAAATAATACCAACTAAATGTCACCGTGCTTAACATCTTTAAGAGACTTCTCATTGCTCTAGAGTAGAGATAAATATCCCTACTGGCTTGCTAGGCCTTTGGCTTCTGCTCCCATAATTTGTTTAAAGCCTCACCTTTTGATATCTTAGAAATGCCACATGTCCTGTAGCTCCTCTCACAATATTATCCTCCAAATCTATAAAGAACAAGGACTAGGATGAGTCATACTCAAATCATACCCTAAGTTCCCAAGCATGATAAGAACTATGGCTACATGGAACTTAACTGAACCTCGGCAGAGAAGGAAGATTCTGCAAATTGGCTGATACAGTTCCAATATAAAGTTAAAGTGAAGGAAGAAAAAAGAAAATATGGAGTTATGCAGAAGTTGAAGATAATTATTTATACAGAAAGGCAATATGGAACGTACATAGCTGATACTCAACAATGAATAAAAATGGCATATTTCTATCATTGGAAAAGGATGAAAAGTTCAAAGGAAGCTAATCAGTAAGGTTATTTCAGTCAGTGAACAGTGGTTGAGTTGTATTTGCATTTTCCATCAGATAGTTCACTATTCTTGCCACGCTCCACAACTTACTGAAATAATGATTGCCTGGTAGCAACACTGAAGTATGTGAATGAAGGGCATTGTATTGTAAAGCAGCCACATACTGAAGTAACGTTCTACTTTCTTGATAGAGCAAAACAAAAAGCTGTATATTTTATATCACAGCATGCAACTTTCCACATAATAGAGTGAGTGTAAGGTATGAATGATACTGTGTTGATATTCCTATCAATATTTTATAACTACTCTTACTTTACAAAATTGACAACATTATATTCACTGCACAACAAGAGGGAAAAGGAAAGTAAAGTTAGGTGGATAAATATTGAAATATTGAGTATTCATACTATATGCTGAAAATGTTTGCAGTGAGCAGCAAATAATATTCAATTCACATGTCATGACTGCACAATTAATTTCCAAGCTTTATTAGAAAACTGCCCTACATTGACTTTCAGTATGGTTCAGCTGATGTTCTTTGTTTTTATCAGGTACTCAACAAACCATTGATGCTGGGTTTGAAAATGTTTGCATTGAAAAAGGGAAGAAAGATAATATCATTTATTTATTTTATATAATTTATGCATATTATTATCTATTATACTTATAAAAATTATTGTTATTATTTATAACAACCCTGTGTGCTGGGCTTCATAGATGCAACTGTACAGGTGTGAAAGTTGAGTCTCCCGGGGTATACACAACACGATGCAGGCAATGTCACCCACACTGTCCGTGCTAAGATTGGAACATAAATTATTCTCAATACAAAGACAGTCTTACATTCTGGCTGGAATAGTGTGTCCCATTGATATGGTTTGGCTGTGTCCCCACCCAAATCTCATCTTGAATTGTAGCTCCCATAATTCCCATGTGTTGTGGGAGGGACCTGGTGGGAGATCATTGAATCATGGGGAAGGTTTCCCCCATACTGCTCTCGTATTAGAGAATAAGTCTCACAAGACATGATGGTTTTATAAAGGGTTTTCCCTTTCACTTGGTTCTCATTCTCTTTTGTCTGCCACCATGTAAGATGTGCCTTTTACCATCTACCATGATTGTGAGGCCTCCCCTGTCATGTGGAACTGTGAGCTCATTAAGCCTCCCTTTCCTTGTAAATTACCTAGTCTTGGATATGTCTTTATCAGTGGTGCGAGAACAGACTAATTCGCCCTTCTTCACTGTCAATGTACTACTGCTGTCAGGTCACCATGTGGGCTGTATTGTTTTGTGATGAAGATCATCCACTGGAATCCAAACAAGAAGGACCATTGTAGACATTCAATCGAGTGGAGCATGTGCATGGGGAGTTAGCCTGAGGAAGAAGAGTGACAGCATGATGCTTATGGGAAACACCCAACAAACAAAAGCAACCTATGCCTAGAAAGCAGAGACCTGGTTCTAATCCTAATGTCTAACCAGCTCTGCAATCTAGCACATCAGCCTTAAACTTGTGATCATAAAAACAAGACAAACGAGTCAATTTTTTTAGATTCACTTCTAGCTTTCCAATTCTTCAAGTGTATATCAACAATCTAAAGGATCAGATTTTAAGAATGATTTTAAAATTTAAGAGACCACAGCTTGAATCCTGACTCAGCTATGTATTAGCTATGACACTTTGGACAGGTTGCACTAACTTTTAAGCATCAATTTGCTCACCTAGAAAGTTAAAAACAAGTGAAGAATGGATATACTGAAAGGACTGGAGATAGTACAGACAGGCTGCTGAGCCAAGTGTCTACTGTTAGAAGACAAACAACATTGGGGTGGTTGTTATTAATTTCTTATTCAATTCTATTATTTATCTAAAAAGCTAATCCTCCAATTCCAATGTATTCTCATCTATGCAGGGACTGAACATTCATTTAACAGCTGGATTTTTATTTATCCTTTCAGCTACTTAATATTCCTAAGCAGAACTGTCCTTTTGCGTTATAAAAAATCAACATTTTACTCCTAATTACACAGTATTAGCTGTATCTCTCCAAGACATCAAAGCTGTTTGGGCTTAAGAAGTCCTCCATTGATAATGCAAGTATCCCAGAGATTGGGCACCCTCAATTTGTTAATTTCTAGGCTGTGCAACTGATGAGAGGGAGAAAGTTTTGGAGAAGTGGGAGGAGTGAGAACATCAGAGGAAGAAGGAAGAAGGTTGGAGTTCTGTAGCTTCTCTCGTCTGTAAGAGAGTTCTCTTTCATACTGCCTCTCATAACTCTGTGTACTCATTACCCGGAAACAGGTGAAATGAGCATCAACTTTGCAGATTTGGATCAGGACTTCAAGTTGTGATTGTGCCAGGAATCTATTCCTTGACCTTGGCTATAACCCTTAACTTCTAGGACACAGTTTTTTCTGGTAAGATTGATGTCATCTCTGATCTACTTATCTAAAAAGCAATTGGGGGAGCAATTGGGAATGTTTTTCAAATAGAAATCCTTATGCAATGGGGAGTTATGATTTTTAGTATTTTTACACATATTCTATACTTTTTGCTAACTTCCTGCGTTAACCAGTTTCTTAAAATAGTTATACTTCTTTTATAGGCCATAAGATTATATTTTATTGTCCATCAAGTTAGATGTACTTCTTATGTAAAATTAATAGGAGTATGTGGAAATGCAAATTTATGTAAATATCATGCAAATGGAAACTCAATGCATTGTGTTGAGCTCTCTATAGAATACAGAAAAACAGGCATGGATCCTTTTGCAGAGTCAAACATAAGCTTGAACATACAAATTTTATGGCATAATTAATCATATGCAATATAACAGTGGTAAGCCAAATTTTCAGTAAATAAAAATGAATTATGAGGCACGTACACTTTTAATTTGATGCATTGTGTTAGGGTTTATGAAGCGTGGGTTTACTCTAGCAGTTGCTGGGAAGCTGGGCATGATTCTCTTGTTTCCTCTTAGGAGGTGTTGGAATTAGGACACAGAGGGGGGCATAATGAGTGGCAGAACTAGACTATAAGGGGTCCCAAGTAAGAGTAGGACTCTTTAGGGTAGGGGCTATAAGTTGTTCTTATTTTTATTTATTTATATTTTGCAAAATTGTGGTCTATTACATTGTCTGGGTCATAATTGGTCTTCCATTAGCACTTGCTGATATTTAGTATTCTGTAATAAATCACTCTGAACATATTTATTTAGCAAAGGTTTAATGATTACTTAGTATGCACAAAATTGGATGCTAAGTACAAAGGAAAGGCCTTTACTCTGAGGAAGTACTTGGATAACATGGAATATGAGACAAGAACAAAATTCATTAGAATTCATGGCAGAAGAGCAGAATAGATAAAAGAAGGCTTTGGGCAGGGGATAGGGTTGGATTGGGGTATTGAAAGACAAACAGAATTTATCACCTTGATACATGTTTAGAATTCTGTTAGAACCTCTTTTCCGAAAGAATTATTTTTCAGACTAATTTGATTATTATTATGAAATTTCTACAGATTTGGCTTTCTCTTTAGAAATACTTTTCATTATTCTCAAACATATTCCCTTTGTCTTTTCTAGGTGATCTCTAAGTACTGTATTTATTAGACAAATAGTTTTAAATACCTACTATATATCAGGCATTAGGTACCAGGCATTTCAAATAAAAACATTCATAAGGTAGAGTAATTGCTGGCCGTCTTGGAGTATTTCACTTATAAGGAAAGAAAGGTATTGAGTAATTGAATAGACAATGATAGTCATTGTGACAAACGCTATGAAGGGTAATTGTAAGATCCTGGAATGATCATATTCACTGCATGACCAAACAATAATTAGGAGACAATCAAATAAGGTAGAAAGTGGGATACTCAGGTATATCAGGAAGAGGACAGTGTGGCTAGAGAATAGTAATCAAGGGATAGGGTGCCCGGAGCTGTGGACAGGTGCCAGCTCATAATGATGTTTTGGAGACCTGGTTACCCTGAGCACTAGGAGTGTTTTGAAAATTTTAATCAAATATAGAGCATGATTACTTTCACTTTTTTAAAAATGGAATTCCTATGAATTCTGTGATTAAAAAAAAAGAACTAGAAGGAGGCAAGAGTGACTGTAAAGAGAACGTTTGGAATATTTTGGAGTATGGTGAGAAAGAAATAATGGTAATTTAAACTAAAGTCATGGCAATAAAGGTTGATATAAGTGGACATAAGTGAATAAAACTTAGGTAGAATTGCCTGGATTTGGTGGCTGTCCCAATGTATCAACAGAGAGGAAAATATAGAAGATAATTTTTGATATTTTGTCATAAACAGTTAGGTGAATAACAAGTCCTTTGTTGAGAAGAATACTAGATAGAAGATATTTTTCGGTACATTAAATTTAGATTGCAGTTTGTCCAACTAATGATAACACAGATAACAAGAGATAATCTTTCTTTCTCTTTCTGTCGCAAATTTGATAGTCATGGACTTCTTAGTGATGGGGAAGGCAGTGGAGAAGAGGGTTTCCCTGGGGATATAGTGCAGAGAAAGACGTGGGCATGGGAGAGAGCACTGGTGAACACGGAAGGTCAGGCAGGGCAAAGGATGCCCATGAAATTAGGATTAAAAGAAATATAGGAAAAGAAGACATTAAATTCAGGAGATGCCCAGAAAATAGAAATGAAACAAAACATAAAGAGTAGGGAAATTCAAGAAGAAGGGAGAGGTCCACACGTGGAATGGACCTGAAGTAGGGTAGCTGATAACTTAGCTGTCTCCTAACTCAGTCTTCTCAGTTTCTCCCTCCCCTACCCAAACTGGAAGAAAAGAAAGGGGTAAATGAACACATTCTCAAAAAAGTGAGCAGACCTGAGCACTGTGACGGACTAGATGGATGACACTGGGCTGATGCCTAGTCCTCACATCTGTCATTGTATACTAAGAATAAAATGTACTCCCTTAGAACATTTGACTTCAGTGCACTAATGCGTACTAAGTTCATGGCACAATGGAAGTAGGCAAAAGACCCCTGTGATCCCAAACTCTAAGCTCTCCCTCTTGGCTCAACCCTTCCCCCCCTCAACTCCCACAAATACATACAGCCTTGGCTTCTGTTTCCTTTTTTCCATCTCAAGAGAACGTTTAAAACATCCTGGAATATACATGGAATGCATAGGCCTTAATGATGCTTCATTCCTCATGGACACACGCAGACAAATGCATTCAGATACAAAATCATAAAAGGCTACAATTAAAAAATAGAGACATTTTACAAGCTCAAGAGCAAGTGCTGTCAGCTCATGCTATAGAATTATAAGCTGAAAACCAAAGAATGAAAAAATAAACACATATAACCACTGCATTTGTTAAGTTTTATATTTATTACTGAGTTCAAAGAACTCAAAACAAGAACAGATTATTAGAAAATAACAAACACTATATAAAAAGGAACTGAAGGTATGTGTTAATTTGTTTTTGTCTAAACAAACATTAAAAATCAAACTAAACAGTCAGCCCACAAGTGAAGAAAAACAAAAACTAAAAGTAAAAAGTAGCTGTGCTGGTCCTTCATGCTGACCACCACATATCTCTAGGTCTCCTCCCAGGTATGTGAGAGAGGCACTTTGTAGCCTCCAGAATTGGGTGTGGCCACATGACTTTTGCTATACAAGCGATGTATGTCATTGCACACTTGAAGCTCTAAGGATCAGGGTGTCATCAGTCATGCTGTCTTTATAACAGAGCTATGGAGACGCCAGTATTCCAGGCTGTATTTCCGGAGTAAAGACCACTCAGCGAGGCGCTCCTGCCAACCTGCCATGGATCTGAGAAAGAAGTGAGAAATAGAATGTTGATGCTTTAGGCACTGAGATTTTGCAATTGCTTGTTGCAAGACAGTTCTCCCGGTGGTCTTGGACCAACCCAGATATCCCCCCTTTCTTACTAGTAATTCTTAAGAACCACTGTAGAATGTGCTTGGGATGCAATATCCTGAGATAGGGCCCACTTGGGTTCCGTTTCTGTCTCCCCTGGAAGCAGAATGTCCTTAAAGCTTTGTGCGGTGAGTTGCACAGTCCCTGGAGTACATCCAGGGAAGGCTGCCTTCCAGGGTCCCTCAGCTGGAATGCAAGTGGCATATGCCCAGGTGAGGCTCTGTCCACCCTGAGCCCTGGGGGATGAGCTTGCATTGAGTTCTACCTGAGCTTGAGTTGTCCCTTGCTGCCTGTCTGTAAGGAATACATCTGCCTTATGTAACTCCTTGCATCTGAGTGTGTTCCGTCTCAACAGACTCAGACAAATTGGTAACCAGTGCACAGGGAACCTGCTTCACATATGTTACCTCAGAACACCTGTCCCAGCAGACATGCCTAGGAAATAAATTCAAATTAAGAAAAACATCAAAAACAACAGTGAAAATTAACAAAGTGAAATGGTTCATGCCACACAAAAGATCAATTTGAGACAGTGACAAATTTTCTACTTATTAAATAAAAATAATTGGGAAAACACACAGATAAGAAAGTTTGACAACAAGTAACAGGATAAAAACCACAATTCTAGAGGAAACACATTTTTAAGAAAATTTTATAAATGTTTTATGCCATAGAAATTTTATGTTAATACATTTGAAAATGCCCTGAAAGTATTTTTACTAGGAGAACGTAAATAATTATAAAGATAAAGAAGAATTCTACAATAAAAAAAGGTCTGGTCCATATATTTCAGGAATTTTATACATTCTTCAAAGAATTTTGAGTTTCAAAGCATAGGGAAAGATCAATAATCTTAAGAAGACTATTATGGACTGGATGTTTATGCCCCTCCACAAGCCCCAAATTCATAAGTTGCATCCCTAACTCCTAGTGTGATCATATATGGAGGTAAGTTCTTCGGGAAGTATCAGGTCGTGAGAGCAGAGCCTTCATGATGGGGTTCATTCCCTAAGAGCCTTGAGAGAGCCTGCTTCCTCTGTCTGTCTCTGTCTGTCATGGGAGAGCATTGTGAGCAGGCCTCATCTGCAAGCCAGGAAGGAACCCTCACCAAGAACCAAATCTGCCGACAGCCTGATCTCAGACTTCCAGCCTCTGGAACTGTGAAAAATAAATGTCCTTGCCACTCAGTCTACTGTAATTTGTTAAAACAGGCAGAGCTGACAGAGACTTATATAACCTTTATATCTATACCTGCATGGATGCAAATACACACACACACAATTTCAATATTACAAAGATGCTCCAATACTACGAAGATATTATTGCATATTTCCCAATTATTGTGCATAATTCATCTAAGTAATAGAAGAGGAAATCCATCTTTGTGAGTGGTATTAAATTAATTTTAAAACATAAAATATTTTCCTGATTAAAGGAGATGGCAGTAAACTTGATATGCAGGAGACATATCTTACTATGAAAAATGGAATATATCCCAAACTGGTTTCAAGTATGCTAATTAATGCGAGACACAAAGGAATTCCTATTAAAATCATCCACAATCAGGCACATGATCATCATTTAATTCAACATTGCTCCTCAAGTTTCAGCCAATGCACCAGACAAGAAATATAGGTATGTAGTAAAACATGGCAAGAGCACCATTGTACTCAAAAGTTGTGATCATCTAAAAGTTTAATAGTATGAGAGGAAGAATTGTTCAAATTTTTAAAAATAAATTCTATTTTGTAAAGAGTACATTTATACTTTGTGGGGCAGGAATTCACATACAGTTTGCAATCATTGAATAAAAGCTACTACAAGCAATGAAAAAAGAGAACATGCATTAATTCTATTCCAACAAAAAATAGTAAAAATATTACTTTAAAACTATTATAACTTTGACAGTTTGCGCTGTTACAAAGAGTAAGCTCTTCAAAAGGGCTCAGTTGTAGTTCTAGAAACACGTCCATGTTAATTTATCTCCTTAATTATTTTGTTCAAGACAAAGATATGTCGGAAAATTGCATTGTCATTTATTGAAGTATTTGTATGAGTTACTCTCTCTTTCCACACATAACTAGCCAAAGGTGTTTTCAAACTCTGCAGGAAATAAAAACAAAGTCTTGCTATTTTAAAACTTGTCGCTACCAGCCTGGCTGACACACAGCATTTTTTCACTGCAGGCATTGAGCAACAATCCCCTCACCTCTACCACTGCCTCCTTCTTTCAACTTTTGAGTTGGAGAAATAATCTTAGATGTCATAGCAAAACTCAACACTACTTATTTCCTTTCTATCACCGAAGCTAAGTATGAGTTTGTGCCTTGTTAGAGAATTCTAACGTAAAAAAAATATTTTTCACCTCTGTGAAACATTGATCACGTTCGTTATTGGCAAGTTGATGGGTTAGTCGTTCAGATCACAAATATTCCTCTCAAGTGGATCTACTGGAGAAACTCGCTATGAGACTAGGATCAAAAACAGCTGCACTTTTGAGAAACTTGTTTGCTCCACTCTTACGAAGAGTTAATTAATATAATTGTCATGTTTTATCTTTACTTTGGCTGCTAGGGAACTTTATGTAGTACAAAATTTTGCACTAAGTATTTTTCTGTGCTGGATTAACACTAGCTACAAGATATTCTACCTTCTTATGCTCTTTCACCCTTAATTCCACCTCTATTTTAAATTCTCTTTTATTGATGTTTTCAATGTATGATACCCTAGTATTTCTACAGCGAACTAAGCAATATGCATAAGCAATATACATGTACAAATATTGCTTACATTTCACAATTTGCATTGTATATAATATTTCATATTCTCCCTGCTTACTTCCCTCCCATTCTCAACAATTTGTATTTATCTCTTGCTTGTATGTCTATTATTCTTCAAGTCAGAATACTTTTTGATGAAAAGAATAAGCCTTAACTAAGCTGTAAACAGGCTCCACTCTGGAAAGATAAGATGGTGATTACTTTTCCTCTTATGGATCTGGGATTTTTTGCTTGCTATTATTTTTTTATTGATAGCTCAGTCACGTACATAAAGAAAGGGAAAGAGGAGAAATTTCATAAGGGACAAAGGCAGGCAGGTCCTTGGGGACACCCAAGTACCAGTAAGATCTTGTGAGCTGCTAATTGCTTTAAATACCACTCTTGAAAGTGGTGCAGGGACGGTGAGTCTGTACACTGTGTCTGTGCAGGGTCTTATTATCTGAATCAATATCAATGCTTTAAAAATTGGCAAGAACATGAAGACCTTGAAGCTTCTCTTGTTGCAAGGAAACCAAAATGGAATATTAAATATTTAAAAAGTAGGTCAGACTTAATAAATGCATTTTCAAGTAATCCAGCCTTTAAATTAAGCCACACTATAGGATAGATGGATTTGAAATTATGTGCCAGCAGCAACGCCAGTCCTTGCTGGTGCTCCTATTATGTCAAAATTCTATTTACACAGAAATAGCTTAATGCAAATTTACATCCAAAAAGCAACAATAAGGACCTAGAAAATAAAATACCTAATTATCAGTTGAAGCAAATGTTCAGGGAGGGTGGAGATTGTGCCAAGACCTGGTGTCATGAAGTCTGGGAAACACAGTTACAGAGAAATGAGTTGTAACAAACACACACACACACACACACACACACACACAGAGCCACTGGAGATGTCAAAATTCGCATCTTGCTTCCACCACAAAATGACAGGATTTTCCCCACTGTGTTGAGAATGATGTTTCCTACTTGCTGCTAACAGGCTCTGGGAATGGGGTAGTTTTAATGAAATACATTCTGGCTTCTGCAGTCCTTCAGTACACTGAGTAAGTGAATGCATCTCATAACCTTTTCTCTGTCACAGTCACTGGGACAGTGTTGCTGGCACTGTTCTATGAAGGTCATCTTCCTGGGGAAGTTGGGAGGCCCAGAACTGTCAGTCTCTGTCTCTATTTGAAGCAGAGACCAGAGGACTTCGCTGCGACTTGTCTCCTGAATAGAGCAGTAATGATCAAAGCACAAATCCACCCTCTATTAAAAATCTATGAATCAATGCCGGTGTTTTGCATTAGGACTGCTTTGCTGTGTGGACAGCCCAGATTGATACCCAACTATGTGCAATTGTTTTAACCTAGATTCATCCATGAGAAACAGTTCTAGAAATCAACTAACACAGGTGTTCTCAATCTTGAGTGCACATTAGAACGACCTGGGAAGCTTATTCTAATCATTGCTTAGAACTAAACACAGTGAGGCCCTAACCCAGAACAGGAGAATCTGAATCTTTGTGGCTGGGAGCAAGGCATCCTTAAACTAGATTGAGAACACTTTAAATCGTAGCCCTGCCTGATATATGGACCCAGAATTGGATGCCCTTTGTAAGAGCTGGGAGCTGGTCTGCCCTCCAAGAGTTGTAACACCTTGTAACTTACCACTGCAACCATCTAATTCAATTTTGGAGAACTGTCCCTTTTTCTAAAGTAATTCTTTACATTAAAAGAATGTTTGCTAACATTCACCCTTTGAAATCCTAGAGAATACATTTTATCTTCTCCATATTCGAAGACCATTCTCATTACTATGGTCTCATGTTTCTTCCTGCAGCCATCTTAATTTTCTCTTTCTGGATCTAGACTACGTCTACACATGCACAAACAAATGCTTCCTAGTTGTGAGTTTAAGTAAACATATAAAACAGGAAACATCCCCTTGAATATGAAGTTTAAATGTCATCGTTACCCTTGAAGCTACGTCTTAGGAAGGGTAGTGGATACAAGAGAAAAGTCTTAGAAAAACCCTCAAAAGTACTAAAGTCAAACTTCCACAGAGGTGCTCCTGTGGAGCATTGCTTGAATTTAAATTTTCACATTGTGTGAGCTAGCAATTTGTATGTTGTGGCCCTGAACAAAAATAAATTTGTTTATCCTGCAAGTTGATTATCCTTGTGCCTCACAAACTCTTGTAAACTATTGATGCATTTGGAAAACACCAAGATTTGGGATGTATTAAAAGCTCTAATGTCCACGATGTTCAGACTTCTCTGCATCCACTGATCTTCTCCTCTGTATTGTAACATTTGACTTAAAAACATTATAGACATTTTTTAAATAGCCTCACCTTGGGGAAATTGTAATAAAATATACATTGAGGAAAACAGTTCTTAATTTTAATTCCAATACATCTTTCTTTAACTGTGTAATGACAGGAACATTACATGATTTGAAGACAAAAATGAATTGGGTTTAGCGTTTAATAACATACTGAGTGCTCAAATCAGCTTATATAATCCTAAAATCATCTCTATAAATAGATATTATTGTTGTTACCATTTTACAGAAGTGAATATAAAGTTTTAGCAAGGACAAAAATTTAAGCAGTCTAATAAATTGTGGATCAGTGGTTGGCTGTAATTATTTTGATTCCAAATAAATTAGTCTTTCCATATTTTCCCATAAGCTAAAAGAAAAAAAAAAAGGCCTGGCGTGGTGGCTCAGGCCAGTAATCCCAGCACTTTGGGAGGCCGAGGCAGGTGGATCACCTGAGGTCAGGAGTTTGAGACCAGCCTGACCAACATGGTGAAACCCTGTGTCTACAAAAATTACAAAAATTAGCTGAGCGTGGTGGCGGGCACCTGTAATCCCAGCTACTTGGGAGGCTGAGGCAGGAGAATCATTGCTTGGACCTGGGAAGCGGAGATTGCAGTGAACCAAGATTGTGCCATTGCAGCCTGGGTGACAAGAGTGAAACTCCATCTAAAAAAAAAAAAAAAGAAAAGAAAAACATTTCTATTTTTTTTTTTTTTTTTTGAGATGGAGTCTCGCTCTGTCACCCAGGCTGCAGTGCAGTGGCATGATCTTGGCTCAC
This sequence comes from Pongo pygmaeus, assembly GCF_028885625.2. Classification (NCBI taxonomy): domain Eukaryota; kingdom Metazoa; phylum Chordata; class Mammalia; order Primates; family Hominidae; genus Pongo; species Pongo pygmaeus. The sequence goes on from NC_072385.2 coordinate 129,304,105, forward strand.
TGCAGTCTCTGCCTCCCGAGTTCAAGTTATTCTCCTGCTTCAGGGTCCCGAGTAGCTGGGATTACAGGCATGCACCACCACGCCTGGCTAATTTTTGTATTTTTTAGTGAAGATGAGGATTCACCATATTGGCCAGGCTGGCCCTGAACTCCTGACCATGAGTGATCCACCCTCCTTGGCCTCCCAAAGTGCTGAGATTACAGGCATGAGCCACAGCACCCGACCAAAGAAAAACGTTTCTAATGGGAAAGCTATTATTCTCTCCTCCTCAATCTCAATTCTGTCTTACATATTCATCCTAAAAAATGAGAAAAATAGAGAACTAACTACTAAATCACCATGGTGGGAGTAAAAAAGAATATTTACATAAAATACGTCATAACTTCTTAGAAACTGGACCAACAATACCCCCTTAGTAGATTTTGCTTTCTATCAATACATACCCAACTAATTTCCTACACCAGATCACTGATATATACCACTGACTTACAGAAAAAGAGTAGAATTATTTTCATTAGTAAATCATGTATTTGTGCATGTTCTTTGCTACCCAGATTCTCAAATTCGATTGCAGAGAAACAGATGCTCTGCAAGGTCGTGGGAGTGAAGGTCTTCCATGAGCAGCTTCTGGGAGGAGGCAGTCGGCTCCACTCCAAACTTCCACACCTACCTCTCTGACCAACACTTAATTTCTCATATTTCTGATTAGATATTCCTCTGCCCTAACACCTTCAAACCATAATGAGCTTTTCGATATCTTTGATTAGATGCAAAGTCCCAGAACACTAGAGGCCTGCCCTGCTCACCTGTGCCCACCTGTGTAGCCAGTATCCCAGCACTGTGACTTCCGTGCTGTTGGGATCCTTAGCCTTCTATGAAGTGAATAAATGAATTCATATACAAACTGGGGCATGTTATATGTTATAGGGCAAGAGAACTAGTGCCTGGGTAAAAACTCCTTTTAATATTCCGTTATTTGAAGGCAAGGTTCATATCTCGGTGAGTGGGTGAACAGGGCTTCGGGGAAGAAGTCACAGACCAAGCTACAAGCATGCTTTCCGAACTTGCAAATAATTCCCGTAACTCCAAGTCAGAAATGAAATAGCCATATTCATAATGAGATAGCCACGTTCACAAGGAGATAGTCACCTTCGTTCTTTCGTTCACTCATCCAATGGATGTGGAACACTCCCATGTGTGGGCGTTCTTTCATTGGGAATACCACAGGGAATTCGAACACAACGTCCACCTCATACACATCATGTCTTAGTGTTTATGTTCCCACCCCAAACATGCATTGACAGACTCCTTTCTAGAATGGAAATAAAGGTCATTGTTCTTCTCATAACTCCAAACACTATCAGGTAGCAGGACTTTGGGACAAGGGTGTTTGCCTACCTTAAATCTGAAAACAAACAAGTCAACACAATATTTTGATTTTTGAGAAAAAATATATCTATTGAAAAAGATATTTTTCAAAACAGAGTAAATGAAAATTTAAAATAAAAATAAATTTTAAAAAAGGTGACATTTGAACCTAACATAATAGCTTATAGCACAACAAAGAATTCACGGCTTGAGTGAGTCCATGGTGAGAAGATGGCTGAGCTCCCCTGCCCCTAGGGGAGAGGGGAGAGGTCCTCAGAGGCACCCAGTTACTACCACAGTTTATTTCATCCCGGTGATATTGTCCTGAGAACACGCAGTGTGGAGAGGTGAGCACCAGGGGCCCCTGTGTGTGTACAGGTACGCAGGTGGGTGGGGTGACTGCGGCTGGTATGTTCCTGAAGTCACAGGCTGTCCTTGCCAGGACCATGAGCAGGAGCCCAGGACAGCAGCAGCTCTGACACTGCAGGCGCAGCAGGGTGAGGTGTCACGCGGAGCTCTGAGACCATGGCTGTCACTCAAGGAATCATTAGCACTGAAAGGAAGGCGGTGAAGCTTGTTGTGTTGTCATCACACTGCGAGAAGGTTGGCTGCCGACCAAATTAGCTTGCTTAGGGAGTGTGAATCAAAATGACATGTAATCTGAATGGTAATGAAAATTTTCTCTTGCTTCAGGCTTCAGATTTCATCCAGAAAGCCGTCATCTGGAAGACATTATCTTCTCTCTCTCTTGCTCTCTCTCACTCTCTCTCTCATTTTGGCTTAAATTTTCAAGTTTACAAACAATGTAAAAATAATTTTTAACCAACAGTGCTTGGACAACTGATGTTTAGTGAATTATATGGCCGAGTCAATGGTGGGAGACTTTCCCTGGGGCAGAAAGATTTCATGATAGCAATATAGTTCTTTCTTAGATTTGTCTATGAAATATGAAAGCTCTAATCCCAAGCGAAAACACTGAAACCAAAAAAGATCCAGTCACACACTGTTAGCAAGAATACACATTATAAAACAAAGTGAATAACATCAAATGGGATGAGCAGTTCCAGTTTTGAATGGGCTGCCATATGTAACCACTTACCACCCTATTTACTTACTACAAAGACCTATTACATTGTATAACATAGAGCGTAGTTGTTTTGCTATAAAATGTTTTAAGATTTGTGTTTAAAAGGTTGTGAAATCGGTTAACCAGAGTTATGCAAATACAGAAAAAGGCACATAATGTAATTCATGCACTCTGATCTGTTAGTGTTGATGAATGGTGATTATGAGTTAATATTGCTAAAATGTTAAAAATTTACAAAAACCCCTCCTTGATTGGTGATAATTCTGTTCCATTGGACATGGAGTTTATCAGAAAAAGGGCTTTGCGGAGCCAGACGTATTCACATCTCTTTCTCTCATTTATTATTTTGTGAATATAGTGAGGTTGAGATTGCAGGGAACTAATTCCAAAATGTACCTAAAGGAGAAACCATATGTGTGGTTTCTATATCATCACTGAGATAACATAAGTTCTGAGCGCTTTATAAAAAGCAACATGAAGATATAAAAAAGAAATAATGTCGGTTCTGTCTGCATTTATTCTACCAATATTTTGGAAACATAAATAATGATATTTTTTAATAGATCACCTGTCTGAAAAAAAGAAAATCTGTGTCCAGTTCTAGTTTCATAATTATTATCTACTTTAGAAATTTTTTAAAAATCATACCACAGCCCTTCACTTTAGTTAACATATTTGTACTATATAATAATTTTATATTTTTGCAATTGTAAAATATTTAATGGAAAAATATGATCTGTAAGCTAACATAAGAAGAATAATAATAGCATATTATTGCTTTACCATGTGCCAAGGACTGTGCTAACTGCCTAATGAGTGCTGCTGCATTTAATTTTCACACAAATGCTGCAAAAATTATCTTTGTTTTAAGATTTTAAAAAATCCCTGAGGCTTAGAGAAGATAAATAACTTAGTCAAAAAGCACAAGATACTAAGAAATATAGTTTTATTTGAATTCAGATCTTCCCGACTCCAAAATATATGTTATTAATATGTCTCATGCAGTGGTTTAGATGCCTGTCAATGTTTCCAAGGCAGTTGTTTTAAAATACATCGATTCATTTTAATTGTGGCAAATTTAATATTTGAAAATAATAAAAACAAATTAACATGTAAATCAAATTAATATATGATCATGCTTTTCAAGCACCATTTGGTTCAAATCTTGATCTTAGTGTAATTTGTGAAACTGATTTTTCTATACGGCGCTGATGGCAATTCTAACACCACAACTCTAAAATGTTTTCAGCCATGGAAGCATAGAAATAATTATTGGCCTTCTACTTTGTGCCAGGAACTACACTGTGAGATTTTAATCTTCCCAACAACCCTATGAAATAATTATTGAAGTTTAAAAGTAAAGAAAACTGAGACATAGTTGGAATAAATGAGACATTGGTGAAATAAGCTGCCATATAAAGTACTTTAACATGGCTATTTTGTGATTATTTCTTAGTAGGTTTTATTTTTAGAAAAGTTTAGATTTACAGAAAAACAGAGGGTAGTACAGAGAGCTCTCATGTAGTCAAACACAGAGTGTCTCCTTTATTAACATCTTGCATTATGGTACATTTCTTATAATTAATGAAATACTATTGTTAGGCTGTTATTAACTAAAGTCCAGAGCCTATTTGGATCTCTTCAGTTTTCACCTAATATCCTTTTTCTGTTCCAGGGTTCCATTAAGCATAATACAATGCATCTAGTCAGGATGTCTCCTTATGTTCCTTCTGGCTGTGATAGTTTCTCACGCTTTTTCATGTTTTGATGTCCTTCACAGTTGTGAGAAATATAGGTCAGAGACAGCACGGAATTTCTTTCCATTGGGATTTGTCTGCTATTTTACTCGTGGTTAGACTGGGGTTATGAGGCTTGGGTAGGAAGATTACACAGAGTGTCATTTTCATCACATGAAGGACACATAATATCAGTATGATTCATGACTGTTGATGTTGACTTTGAACACTTGGCTAACGTAGTGCCTGTCAGGTTTTCTCATTGTAAAGTTACTAATTCTCCTCTCCACTCTATTTCCACATTGTACTTTGGAAGGAAGACTCCATGTGAAGTGAAGAGTGATGTTCTCCCTCCTGGAGGACAGACTATATCAATTATTTGTGATTCTTTTCCATGGGAGACTCATCTCTTTTTCCCACTTACCTATTAAGCCCCACTGATATCAGTATGGATTATGATATTTATTTCATACTTTGATTTATAATTCAGTACTTTGCTTTTTGCACAAATGGTTCTAGTTTTGTCTCATGGGAGCACTTTCAGCGGGTTCCGGTGCTCCTTTGACTGACTTACATCAAGGCGGTTGCTGCTGTTCTTTTTGAACACGCCATACTTTCTGGAACTACTACATGCTTCAGGCTCATCTTACATATTTTTTTTTTCTCAGCCTTAGAATCAGGCATTTTTTCAAACGCCTCTTTTTTTGTTGTTGTTATTGGAGAATGGTATTAGAAGCCAAGATCTGGGTACTAGGTGTGCTCATTGCTAATGAAGTGTTGTTTTGTTTAGTTTGTCAGGGTGGACAAAGAAAGAAATATATATACTAACCTGTACATACATACACACATACACACACACACATTTCTATAGATAACCATCTGTAACTATATTAATCTAAACATGAGTTATTACTGGTGTCTCCATCTTTAATCCATTATCACATGTATCTTTCTATTCTCCTCCCTTTCTGTATCTATAAATTCCCACTCCAGCAGTGAGAAATCTAGCTCTTACCATCTGCCATCCATTTACCGAATTGTTCAATAAGTGTATAGTAATAGCAGTATGGGAATTGTTATCCAGTACCCCTGTGGGAAACAACTCAATCAACTAGAATACAGTGCTGATGTGTCATTCCTTTTGCTATTACTGTTATAAACTCCACTCACTTCCAAAGTCATGTAGGCCAGCACCTTTCCCCGACACCTCCTTCACTGAGATTGTTTTATGCTTTGTAATAGCATTAGATTCTCTTATCACAATCTGCATTTCTTCCTGGAATGTCTCAAACCTTTATTGTTCTAATTTGTATACAATAAGGTTCATTCTTTGTGCTATATAAAGTTCTATATATTTTGACAAATGTATAATATTATGTATCCACCATCACACAATCATATAAAATAGTTTTCCTTCTTGAAAAATCCCTGATGTTCCACCTATTTATTATCCCTCTCTTCTTACCTTGAACATCCGACTACCACTCATGAGTTTACTGTGTCTACAGTCTTTTCTTTTTCAGAATGTCATAGAATTGGTACCATAGATTATGTAACCTTTTCAAACTGGCTTCTTTCATTGACAATATGAAGTTCAAGGATAAATATGTCTGTTTTTATTTTTCCTTCATAGTTTCTTTCTATCATTGAATAATATTCCGTTGTATGAATGTAATAAGTTTGCTTGCTCATTAACTTAATAGAGGACACTTTGATTGCTTCTTGTTTTGGCAATCAGGAATAGAGCACCATAAACATTTGTGTTCGGATTTTTTGTGAACATAAGTTTTCAAATCAATTGGTAAATACCTAAAAGCACAATTTTGAATAAAATGGTAAACACCATGTTTAGCTTTGTAAGAAATTGCTCAAGAATCTTCCAAATTGGATATACCATTTTGCATTTCTACCAGTAAACCCTCATTCAAGAAGTCATGTTCTTCTACATCTTCATAGGGATTTTTTTTTTAATTTTAGTCACTCTAATAGTTCAGGAGCGTTATCTTGATTTGGTTTTAACTTTGATTCACTCATGATAAATATTTTGAGCATATTTTTATATGCTTAGTTGACATGTGTATGTATTTTGGTGAGGTACATGTTGACATATTTTATCTATTTTTTAATTAGATTGTTTTCTTACTGTTGAGTTTTAATAGTTATTTGAGTACAGTTGACCCTTGAACAAAACTGGGATGGGGTGCCAACTCCCTGCATTGTCAAAAATTCATGTATAACTTTTGGCTCCCCCAAAACTTTACTACTAATAGCCTTGTCAACAAAATAAATTGTCAGTTAACATATTTGCATATGTGTCATACATTGCATTCTTCCAATAAGATAAGCTAGAGAAAAGAAAATGTTATAAAGAAAATCATAAGGAAGAGAAAATACATTTACAGTACTGTACAGTGTTTACTGATACTGTAACTTTCTGTCTCTGCACCTGCAGTCTTCAATCTATGGTATATATCAAGCAATTCAACTTTTTCTTGTAATGTCATGACTTTTCTCTGCTCTCTGAAAGCACATTCAGCATCACCAGTGGCACTTCATATGGGTCTCACGGTGTTATTTTAGGTTTAAGATGTTGCATTAACCATGATGAAAAATATATAAGAACTGCCAAGAGATCACTTTTTACTTGCATATGCAATTTAGGGGAGAGATGAATTGCTCATGAGCAGAAGATGAGTGTTGCAAGATGTTTTAAGCAGATACATGCAATACGCACTCATTGCGATACCAACAGGAAGTGACTATGAATTGATGAGAGCAGTACTATACTTTTATGCAGTTAACATTTAATATTGCATCTTTACATTTGTTTACATTTCTTTCAATGGTTAATGGTATCATGTACAATCTGTGTTTGTACGTGTACATTTTGATAAATTTTAACTCTGAATAACTGATTTATGTACATTTTATAGCAGTAAATGATAAAATAGGCTAGTATTTATATGTATTTTTATGTATTCATTACATGCTTAAATTCGTCTTAATTTTTTTCAATATTTCTAGGTTACGTTGTTCATCTAATAGTTTATTTCAAATTGTCACAAATCTCTAACTAATTTTCCAAAATACTTTTTGAAAAAATTTTTTATATAAGCTAACCTGTATAGCTGAAATCTGAGTTGTTCAAGGGTCAGCTGTATTTTGGGTATAAATCATTTGTCACACATAGTTTTTGCAAATATTCTTTCCCAGTCTGTGGCTTATTTCTACTTTTTTTCTCAACACTTTTTTTGACAGAGCAGAAGTATTTTCTTTTTTAAAAAGATTTTAGTGAAGTCAAATTTATCAGTATTTTCTTTTATGGATTATGTTGTGCCCTTGGTATTGTATCTTAAAGTTATCGCCAAATTTAAGATTGTCTTTTTTTTTAATCCAAGAAGTTTCATAGTTTTATATTTTACATACAGGTGTATGATTGAGTTGATTTTTGTGAAAGGCGTAAGGTCTGGATCTAGTTTTGTGGGGTGGCGGTATGCTTATAGGCATCCAATTATTCTAGCACCATTTGTTATAAAGATCCATTTCCTTAAAGTGATCAAAATTGTTTTCATAGAGTTATTCACAATATTATGTTATTATCTTCTTAATGTCGAAGAAATCATTAGTGGTAGCCCCTTTTTACTTTTCTGATATTAACAATTTGCAGTATCTTTATTTTTCTTGTTTTGCTTGACTGGAGGTCTATCTATTGATTTTTAAAAAGAACAAGTTTTTGGTTTCATTGATTTTTCTCCATTTCCCGTTCTTAGTTTTATTGATTTCTTCTCTAAATTTTATTATTGCTTTTATTCCACTTGCTTTAGTCTTTAATTTGTCTTCTTCCTCTAGTTTCCCCAAATGGAAGCTAAGATTATTAGTTATGGCCGGGCGTGGTGGCTCATGCCTGTAATCCCAGCACTTTGGGAGGCTGAGGCGAGCAGGATCACGAGGTCAGAAGATTGACACCATCCTGGCTAACATGGTGAAATCCCCTCTCTACTAAAAAATAGAAAAAAATTAGCCGGGCGTGGTGGCGGGCGCCTGTAGCCCCAGCTACTTGGGAGGCTGAGGCAGGAGAATGGCGGGATCCCCGGGAGGCGGAGCTTGTAGTGAGCCGAGATCACGCCACTGCACTCCAGCCTGGGCGACAGAGCGAGACTCCGTCTCAAAAAAAAAAAAGAGTATTAATTATTTGACATTTTTCTTTTCTAATATATATATTCAGTGCTATAAATGTTACTGTAATCACTGCTTTCAATGAATACAACAAATTTTTGTGTTATTTTATTTTTATTGTGGTTCAATTAAACAATTCTAGAGACTTTTTCTTTGACATATGTGTTATTTAGAAGTCACTTTGTTTAACCATCTAGTATTTGGGATTTTCCAATTATCTTTTTGTTGGTGGTTTCCAGGCTAATTACAAAAATTTATTATTTTGTATGATTTCTATTCCTATAAATGTGTTAGAGTGTGTTTTATGGTCCCGTGTTAGTGCTGCTGGTGAATGTTCCATGTGAGCTTGAGCAGAAAGTGCATTCTGCTCTTCTTGAATGAAGTGTTTTATATGTCAAGTAGGTCAAGTTGATTAAGAATGTTGTCAGTTCAACTAAAACCTTATGGATGTTCTGCCCACTGCAGGTATCAGTTACTGAAAAACAGTGTTGAAGTCTTCAAATACAAAAATGAATTCACTCATTTCCTCTAGCAGCTATCATTTTTGTCTCACACACTTTGATTGTCTTTTTTTAGGTGTGTATAAACTAAGGACTGAAATATCTTATTGGAGAATTGACCTTTTTGTCATTATTTAAAGTTCTTTATTCCTGTAATTTTTGTTGTTATACAATCTATTTTATCTCAAGTTAGTATGGTCACTCCAGTGTTCTTATGATTAGTTTTGGCATAATATATATATTTTCCACTCTTTCCCTTTAGTCTACCTGTGTCTTTATATTTAAAATTGATTTCGCACAGATAATATAGAGCTGGATCAAGTATTTATAGCTACTCTGATAATCTCTGTTTTTAATTGGTATATTTAGACCATTTCTACTTAAAATGATTATTGATATACAGTAGTTGGAGTAACAGCTACCATTTTGTAATTGTATTCAATTTATTGCAACTGTTCTTTTTTCTTTTCTTTTAATCTTCTCCCCATTTTATGCCTTCTTTCATTGTAATTGAACATTTTATATGATTTAATTATTTCTCCTCTCTCAGTATATCAATACTTCCTTATAAAACTATATTAGTGTTTCCCCTGATAGATGATATAGATAGATAGATAGATAGATAGATAGATAGATAGATAAATTTCTAACTAAACAATGTATACATCCAGTTAACACTATTCCAGTTCATGTCTTATGCAGGTGTCTTGCCTGTCTGTTCTTGGATGTTGTCTATTTTTTTGCATTAGCCCTTAAAATATTTATCATAGTGATTTTCACATTCCCTAGAGATTACCCAGAGTTGGCCAGACTGTTCAGTTAAGGGCATAGTCTTCCAGAAAGCCAGCACTAGCCAATACTTCTATCCCCAGCTGCAAGGAGTGAGGGTCCAACTTCCAATTGAGAGGGAAGAGTCCACAGGAGACTACTCTCACTTTGAACACCAGCTGCAATGTTAGAGATTTCCCCAAATCATCTTCCACTGCAATGGTTTATTACAAAGACTCACAGAATTGATTGAAAGCTATTACATTCACAGATAAAGTTTAATGCAGGGTAGAGACACAAATTTAAACACGACAAAGGAAGGAATGCATACAGTAGAGCCTAGGAGGGTCCCTAGTGCAAAGCTTTCATTGTCTTCAGGACACACTCTCTCCCTCCCTGCCATCTTTGTGTGACACTACACATAGGCATGGAGCATTGCCAACCTGGCTTTTCGTCCACCCTCTCCCAAAAGTCAAACTCATACTACATGATCTGACAGACCCAGCATGAGTCTCAACATTGGTATGGTCTATCAGGTGTGCTCTGAGGGGCCTGCCATGAAAAACAATGACAATCCCCTCACTTAGAATTTCTAATGATTTAGAAGTTTCGAAAACTCCCAGCTACTGGAGAAAAAGGTCCGCTCTCTTTGGACGAGGCCAGTTTCTTCACTACACATGGACAATTCCCAAATCTCTGTTATATCTGAGTCTGATTTTGATGCTTGCTTTGTCTCTTTAGACTGTGTTTTTTCTTGCCTTTTAACATACATTCAATTTGTGTTTGTTTGATTGTTTTTCTGCTGAAATCCAGATATGTGATGTATCCGGTGATAGGAACTAAGGTAAATAGGCCTTTAGAGTGAACTTTTATGGTAATCTGCTAGAAGCTGGGCTGTGTTTAATGCTCACGACAGCTGTAGGTGCTAAGGCATCAGTTACCTCTACTTTCCTTGTTTTTGTCTCCATTCTTGCCTCAAGTTTCTCTAAGAATTATTTCTTAAATAGTATCCATGATACACTTGATTTTATTGGTGCCTTGTTGACTTGGTATTATGGTATGTGTGCGTGGAGGGGCGAAAGTAGGGGTGGTTGAAGCATGACGCTATCTTACAGTTAAATCTGTCTGTTAGCTGCCCATGTCCCTGGGCTGTGAACTTGAGAAGGTTTTCTTAACCTCTCCAGCTTCTGCTTTGCTGAGACAGAAAGGCTGGAGTTGGATAACTTCACTTCCCTAAGTTTGTAAGTATCTGGAAATGCCTTTTCTTTAGAGAGTGTGCCTTCATTACAGATAATGCTCTAGGAGCATTTCAGAAAGTTGACTTTTCTCCTCTTGCCAGAAACAGGAGAGGGTTCTTCTTGTGCTTTTACCAGGAGAACTTGGTGGGGTTCCTGGAAATAAAACCCATGAAAATGTGCATGTTCTTCTAAGACAAGAGCCTCCACTCTCAAGGTAGTCCACACTCAGCCTCCAGAAAATTCACAATTACCATGGCGATGTTCCCACCAGTTTATGGCTTCAGCAGCTCCTGCATCTGATCGGCTACTCTCGGCTGGGATTCTCTGTATTCACATCTGTCCAGATTTCAGGGTTACTATCTTATACAGTAGGGCTGTGTCCCCTCCCAAAATCTCTTCTTGAAATATAACCTGCATCATCCCTGTAATCCTCATGTGTCAAGGAGAGACCAGGCGGAAGTAATTGAATCATGTGGGTGGTTTCCCCCATGCTGTTCTTGTGACAGTGAGTTCTCGCAAGGTCTGATGGTTGTGTGTGATTGGTGGTTCCTCCTGCATTCATTCTCCCTCCTGCCACTTTGTGAAGAAGGTGCCTTGCTTCCCCTTCACCTTCCACCATGATTGTAAGTTTCCTGAGACCCCCCCTCCGCCAGCCATGTGTAACTGTAAATCAATTAAACCCCTTTCCTTTCTAAATTACCCAGTCTCGGGCAATTCTTTATAGCAGTGTAAAAATGGACGAATACACTGTCTGTTGTGATCTCATTTCTCTCATGAGTCCAAGAAAACCTATCAGTTTTCAGTCTGTTCAGTGTTTTCTCTTCTTAAAATAGAGTGATTACTTCCGAGCCCTTTATATGTTGAAGCTAACTATGCCTTAATTTTTTAAAAGGCTGTTTAAAAATTAAGTCAAAGTGAAGTCATTTTATTACAAATTCCTCTACATTTAAACTGGGCAATGAATACCAACCTTTATTTAGCTTAATATTTCATACATTTAATCCTTCATCAGGTCTTCTTTAACAACTATTTTGTCTTTTATACTTATGTAGATCACGTCATTGCACTTACATATTTTAATTATCAAATCTTAGTGAAGTGTACTCTTTTAGTGACACTGTATAGCTGTTGTGTGTCTGAATGGCCTGCATAGTCCAATAGACCTGGATGAGAGTCCTAGTTCTACCAATCATGGACCATGTGATTTTAAACAGATAATTAGGGTTATCTTCAAGAAAGAGATTTTTACTTTTTTCCCTTTCAATCTGTGTTCCTTTTCTTTTTCTTGCTTTATTGTTCTTACTACATACAACCTCCAGTACAATGTTTTGAATAAAAGTGGCGATACAGAATATTCTTGGTTTGTTCTGATCTTGGAGAAAACATCCAGCTTTAGAACATTAAGTATCTGGTTAGCTATAAGATTTTAATAAGTGCTGACTATCAAGTTGAAGAAGTTCCTATCTATTCCCAGTGCTGAGAGTTTATCTGGAACAGATATTGGATTTTATTACTTTATTTGTTCTGTGTCTAAAGAGAGCATTATGGATATTTTTTTCTCTTTTAGTTTGTGAATGTAGTAGATTTTATTTAATGATTTCAGAATGGAAAACTGACTATGCATTCTAGGAATAAATCTCATTTGGTAATTATGTTTTATTCTTTTATATATTATTTTGTTATTTATAAAATTGTTATTTGCTATTTATAAACTTGATTTGCTCAAGTTTAGTTTATAATTGTTGCATTTTTGTCCATGAGGTATTTTGATTTCCAATTTTATTTTGTTTGCTACCTTCCTTGTACTTTTTCTTTGGCTGTTGTGGCATTAGGGTAATGCTAACTTTATAGAATGTATGGAGAAGTATTCCTACTTCTTTAATTTTCTGGAAGTATTTGTGTAGATTGGTATTATTTCTTCCTGAAGTACTGATAAAATTAACATTGATGTCATGTGTGCATGTAGTTTTCTTCATAGGAAGGTTTAAAAGTACACATTCAAATCAATGTATTTAATAGATATGGGTTAATCATTTTTCTATTTCTTCCTTGAGCAAATTTCAGTAGTTTTTTTTAGTTGTTCTTTTCATTCAAGTTATTACATTGAAAAAACTTGTTAATATCACTTATTTTTTCTTTATTTATATAATAGGCATTGACATCATTTCTTCACTTCCTGATATTGGTAATGTGTGTTTTTCTTCCTTTATTCATATCAGTCTTGCTATAAGTTTTTTTAATTGCAATGATCATTTCAATGAGTCAATGTTTTTCATTGATTTTCTCTTTTGCTTTCCTGTTTTCAATCTTATTGATTTCTGCTGTAACTTTTATTATTATATTTTCTTTATTTCACTTGCTTCTGGTTTAACTTGAGTTTTTTTTTTCCAGGTTCTTCAGATGGAGCATGAGCTTTGCTATGTTTCTTATATTCTAAAGTAGCCATTTGCTGTTATATATATCCCTCTAAATACTGCCTTAGCAGCATGCCACAAATGGTGATACCCTATGTTTTCACTTTTATTCAATTCAGAATACTTTCTAATAGTCCCTTTGATTTTTTGTTGTTTTTGTTGTTGTTGTTGTTAACCCATAAGGTTATTTATCAGTGTGTTATTCATTTTCTAAACTTTGAGGAAAACGAGATAACATTCTGTTATTGAATTCGAATTTAATCAAATGTGCTCAGAGAATATATTTTGTATAAATTGGATCCTTTTAAATTAATTGAGTTTTTTAATAGCTCAGGAAATAATCTAGCTTCATAAATGTCTCACGTGAACATGAAAAGGATGTTTATATTTTGATATTGTTAAGTGGGATGCCTTATGACATTAGATCAGTTAGTTGACAGAGTTATTTTAGCCATCTATATTTTTACTGATTTTCTGACTAAATGTTCTGTCAGTAGTTGAGAGAAGGTATGGAAATCTTTGATGATAAGTTTGAACTTATCTATTTCTTCTTGTAGTTGCACTGGTTTTTGCTTCATGGATTTTGAAAGTCTGTTACTAGGTTTATAAGTGTTTAGGAATATTATTTTCTCTTAATGAACTGACATGCTTATCATTATGAAATGAGATTCCATACCTCTGAAAAATGATTTGCTCTGAAAACAATTTTGTCAAATATTTAGATAGCCATTTTGGCTTTCTTTTATAAGGCCTGTTAGTGTTTTGCATATTTTTCATCTGGTTTGTTTAACCTATTTGTATGTTGATGGAGTAGTGCATTTCTGTTGAGGAGCATGCAGTTGAGTCTGTCTTTATTATCCAAGTAAGGATCTCTTTTAGCCGAGGTATTTATTCCCATTATATCTGTATAATAGTCAATGGTTAAATTTAAATCTACCGTATTTCTATTTTTAGTTATATCTTCCATCTGTTCTTTTTTCCTTTTTCTTCCTTTTGGTTATCATTTAGATTTTTTATTTTATTGTTTTTTTTAAATCTATATTTGTGTTGTTTGTGTTTTCACATGCTCTTTCGGGCTGCTTCTTGCAATTTTCTTGCTCTAGGACTCGTGCATGACACCAGATATCAGATACTGAGGAAAATCTGAGTGACACACAGAAAACTACATTCAAATGCGCCTGTCTCTTTTGCCAAAGGTCTGAGATCTAAGAACAAACACGTGCATATGGACAGTCTATTTCCTGCAGGTTATATGACCACACAGTAGCCAGATTGTTCTTCCCACGGTTTTCCAGACTTGTTCTGAAACATGCAGATTGTTGTTTTAACGAAACTTTGACTCATACTATATAGAAGAACTCCTGGTAAGAGGAGTTTACCAGGTGCAGTATTTTGTCTTAGATTGTCTCCTTATAAATTATTTTGCAGAATACATGTCCTATATGTCCTAAATGCATTAGATGACATAAAACACTTAGAAATAATAATAATATTTAGAATTGTCAGGCTTATGTGACCACCTAACATTCTAATTAACTATGTGATTATATTTCTGAGTAGCGTAATGAACTACAGCTCATAGGAGTTTAGATGAGCTGGAAGCAGGCTGGTTTGATCTCATGCACAGGAATAATGATTCATAAAGTAGCCATGGGAATGTATAAGGAAATGCCAAAATTGTTAGAAATGTCTTCCATTTCAATATTTCTTTATAGTTTGCCTGCTTCATTCTCTTTACAAATAATAAACATTGTCTACCTTTGTAAAAAGCTTCAGCAACAAAACACTCACTTTAAAATTGAATTCTGTGCAGATGTAGTTTGAAAAAAAAATCTCTGAGGAGTATGTACGCATGAAATTTGACATGCTAATATTTCTGTGGGAAAGCATTTTCAGTATTTTTTCATAAAGAAGCAATCTCCACTTTCCAACAACTGGTATGTGAGGTGATAACTTTGGAAGAGAAAACTAGGTAATTTTTAAAATAATTTGATCCTGAAATCTTTGCTGTGGAAGACACAAATTATCTAGATTTGCTGTCATGGAAACCGCTGATCAGTTTAGACAGCAGCATCTCCACTGATAAAGGAAGTCTATGGAGTAGACCAACCATCTACACCATTTCAGCAACCCCAGTCCCTCCCACCAACCTCACACACAGCACACACACCCACATCCCCAATTCCCTCCCTAGTTCCATAAATGGTCTCTATATTTAAGGAAATGATAGGAATAGAAGCTGGCATTTGAGAGATTGGCTGCTTTTGCTTGCCATCAGAGACTTTGCTGGAGAATAGGTTAAAAATGTACATAATTGATTATCAAATTTCCACTGCAGGTTGCTTAAACTGGACTTTGCTTTTAAAAATAGAAGTGGAAATGCATCATTGTACAGGGCAGAAATTTAGCAAATAAAACCCAGAGAGGAAAAGTAAACATAATCAGAACAGAGTTGGGGTAGCCACCCTGTGAGAATGAAATTCATTTTGATATAATGTTTATTTAAACATCCTGCTCGTGCCGATCCCCTGATTATAACGCAAATAACTCATCTGTGTTCACTTTAAAATAGTATTGAAAAATATGTAACACCTTATTAGGATTCTGTTAAATGGTACCTGTGAGATTAAATTTCTATACTTTTGTTTATTCTAATGATTCTCTAGGGGACTAATTAGGAGATCTTTGGATTTTTTCTATGCTTTTCCAAAATTGTATGCATATTCTCAAGGAGACCACACGACTATATGAATTGCGAGAGCTCTGTGTTTCAGCTTTTAGATAAACAAGCAGTGTGATAAAAAGTATAATGAAGGTTGGGTGCAGTGGCTCACATCTGTAATCTCAGCTCTTTGAGAGGCAGAGGTGGGAGGATTGCTTGAGGCCAGGAGTTTGAGACCAGCCTGGGGAACATAGTGATACTCTGGTTGCTACAAAAAATAAAAAAGTTAGACAGGCATGCTGCCTTGGGCCTGTACTCCCAGCTACTCCGGGAGGCAGGAGGAGCACCCAAGACCAGAAATTCAAGATTTTACAGTGAGCCATAATTGCACCACTGCACTTCAGCCTGAGTAACAGAGTGAGAACCTGTATCAAGAAAAGAAAGTAGAGGCCGAGCGCGGTGGCTCACGCCTGTAATCCCAGCACTTTGGGAGGCTGAGATGGGTGGATCACAAGGCCAGGAGATCGAGACCATCCTGGCTAACACGGTGAAACCCCGTCTCTACTAAAAATACAAAAAAATTAGCCAGGCGTGGCAATGGGCACCTGTAGTTCCAGCTACTAGGGAGGCTGAGGCAGGAGGATGGCTCGTGAACCCAGGAGGCGGAGCTTGCAGTGAGCTGAGATGGCGCCACTGCCCTTCAGCCTTGGCGACAGAGTAAGACTCTGTCTCAAAAAAAAAAGAAAGTATAATGGGTTTAGATGTTAATATATACAAAATCTGAAACTAGATGAAAAATATAGATAAAAATGTTGAATTGAAATTTTTATGAGAAAAGAAAGTTATAAGTAAATATAATGCGATGTCTGCATTTGAATGGATCTTTTTTGGTTCATTGTACAGTTGTGTGTAAAAATTGGAAAAATGGAAATTTCCTGGCAGCTTTATTTTTATCTATATCTTACTGTGTATATTTAGTAAAACTTTTAAAAAGACTTAGGAAAAATTAAATTTACATACATTTGCATATAACAATGTAAATTTAATTATGTCAATTTACGTTATATAAGTGGAGGGTGCAAATACTAAAATCATGGATAATATTAGGTTATTATGTGTTTTAAGTTAGTTCTAACTTCAGCAATATATTTCCTGGAAGTCCAGAAAAAAGTGACAATATTTATGCAGTTTCTATTTTCTAACAAAAGGAAGAAAGCAGATTCTGTAGAAAATGGAAATATTTTCATGGAACCAAGATCTCTAAAGTATTTATCATGTATGATTTCATATAAAGAGATAATAAGGTATATAAGTATTGAACAAATACTGTAGAAAATCTAAAAAGTGACACTAAGTAAAACTAAGAATATGATTTAAACATCTCTGTTAATGGCTTTATTTTTATGAGAATTTGAACTAAGTAGACCTATTTACCTTTCTCATTTCTAGTGACAGAAATAAGCCTTGACTTAGAATGTCCCACAGTATGCCAATGTGAGCAAAATGCTGCTGAATAATGCTTTTGACTTTGCAGCTATATGAAAATTTTTACAGGTTAGTTGCAGTCACTCTAACTTGCTAGATTTGTGTTTAACACAAGACATACATGCGTAGCATTCACAATTTAGAAAATACTTCTCCAAAGTGATATTTAGAATTCTGCTTCTGGGAAAAAGGAATAGGTCCACTTCACCCAGAATTTTCCACTGAATTTACATATAAACTTGGAAGGAATTCCTGAAACAGTTATGTGAGGACTCTGTAATAGCAGCAGGTGGATTGAAGAATAACAGGATGCAAAATACTGCCAAGCTGGGTATAGGTTTAATGCTCTGCTTTTCTTCCTGGTTTTCTAGCCTGGAGTCAAAGCATCTTGAAATCTGGAAGTAAGCATCCTTGGAGAGACACAGGAGGAGGCTTATGGGTATGGGGATTAGGGAAGTGACCTTTTGGCAAGGAACCCTGCTGTGGTGTGCGTGGCATGGCAAAGTCTCCAGTCAGAGGATGTGGGGTTCAGGAGAGTGGGGGTGACCTCTGCTGCTTACCTTGCCTCTGTTTTTCCACTGTGTGGAGCTATGTTGAGTGTGGTTGTAGGGAGTGTGGCAGAGCAGGATAACTGAAACCTCAGTTTTGGGGCTGAAAGAGCAGAAACAGGAGCCATGGGAAATCAGAGAGTACTTGGACATCAGAGAGATGGAGGAGCTTGTGATTGCAACCCTGTGAAGTCGTTTATGAGCTACTGGGCTCATCCCTGAACAGCTCATGCAGGAGTTTGCACACGTAGTTAGCATGCCAAAGACTTTGAGAACTGAGCTAAATGGTAGACTTCCTACCATGTCGCAGATGGAACATTGGGTGATGCACCCATGGAAAAGATCTGAATTGCACAGAAAAGCCTTTGAGAACTGAGCTCAATGTTGGAATCATAACCTGCAGATACCGGGTTAAAAACTATTGCTGAAACTATGTCATTTGGTTGCCTACCAAATAAAAAATACTAATACTAAACAAGACCCATAGTTTTATAATGTAATATCCAAAATATACAGGATAAAATTTAAAGGTGCTCAGCATAGAAGAATCATAGAAAATGATTCTCAACTTGTATAAATATCATCAAGTGTCAATCCCCAATGAAACGGCAAAAATGTTGGAATTATCAATCAAAGACTTCAAAACAACAATTACAAAAGTACTCCAATGAGTAATTGGAGCACGGTTGAAACAATATTAATTAGAATGTATCCACAAAAACAAAAATGCTTTTAAAAGAAGCTGTTAAGAGGAACCAATTGAAATTTTTTTTTTTCTTTTATTATTATTATTATTATTATTATACTTTAGGTTTTATGGTACATGTGTGCAATGTGCAGGTAAGTTACATATGTATACATGTGCCATGCTGGTGCACTGCACCCACCGACTCGTCATCTAGCATTAGGTATATCTCCCAATGCTATCCCTCCCCCCTCCCCCCACCCCACAACAGTCCCCAGAGTGTGATGTTCCCCTTCCTGTGTCCATGTGTTCTCATTGTTCAATTCCCACCTATGAGTGAGAATATGCGGTGTTTGGTTTTTTGTTCTTGCGATAGTTTACTGAGAATGATGATTTCCAATTTCATCCATGTCCCTACAAAGGACGTGAACTCATCATTTTTTATGGCTGCATAGTATTCCATGGTGTATATGTGCCACATTTTCTTAATCCAGTCTATCATTGTTGGACATTTGGGTTGGTTCCAAGTCTTTGCTATTGTGAATAATGCCGCAATAAACATACGTGTGCATGTGTCTTTATAGCAGCATGATTTATAGTCCTTTGGGTATATACCCAGTAATGGGATGGCTGGGTCGAATGGAATTTCTAGTTCTAGATCCCTGAGGAATCGCCACACTGACTTCCACAGGGGTTGAACTAGTTTACAGTCCCACCAACAGTGTAAAAGTGTTCCTATTTCTCCACATCCTCTCCAGCACCTGTTGTTTCCTGACTTTTTAATGATTGCCATTCTAACTGGTGTGAGATGGTATCTCATTGTGGTTTTGATTTGCATTTCTCAAACTATACTACAAGGCTACAGTAACCAAAACAGCATGGTACTGGTACCAAAACAGAGATATAGATCAATGGAACAGAACAGAGCCGTCAGAAATAATGCCACATATCTACAAGTATCTGATCTTTGACAAACCTGACAAAAACAAGAAATGGGGAAAGGATTCCCTATTTAATAAATGGTGCTGGGAAAACTGGCTAGCCATATGTAGAAAGCTGAAACTGGATCCCTTCCTTACACCTTATACAAAAATCAATTCAAGATGGATTAAAGACTTAAATGTTAGACCTAAAACCATAAAAACCCTAGAAGAAAACCTAGGCATTACCATTCAGGACATAGGCATGGGCAAGGACTTCATGTCTAAAACACCAAAAGCAATGGCAACAAAAGCCAAAATTGACAAATGGGATCTCATTAAACTAAAGAGCTTCTGCACAGCAAAAGAAACTACCATCAGAGTGAAATTTTTAAGAATAGAAAAATGCAGTATTATAATGAAAACGCACTGAATGGAGTTGATAGATTAATGGATATGTCAGAGAAAAAGAATTTCAAAGATAAAACCAGATTTAAGAATCTGTGTGTAACATAAGGACAGGAAATTAAATACCGCATGTTCCCACTCATAGGTGGGAATTGAACAATGAGATCACTTGGACACATGGTGGGGAACATCACACACTGGGGCCTGTCGCAGGTTGGGGGGCTGGGGGAGGGAGAGCACTAGGAGAAATACCTAATGTAAATGATGAGTTGATGGGTGCAGCAAACCAACATGGCACATGTATACCTATGTATCAAACCTGCACATTGTGCACATGTACCCTAGAACTTAAAGTATAATAATAATATAAAAAAACTTTGTGTCAATAGCAAAAGATTTGACTTTTATGTAATTAGGGTTTCAGAAGGGGAAGGGAAAGGGAGAAATGAAATTATTTTTTAAAAAAATAATAAATGAAAGTCTCCCCATATTTGGCAATAATGACAGCAGATTATTGTAAGAATTTCTGAAGACTGTTGTCAGTCAGAAAAAATAATAAGAATAGAAAGTTAAGACAGCAAGAATAAGGAAAGAGTAACGAAAATAGTAACTTTTGGGAAATATAATACATTATTCTTCTATTTGATTCTCCAAAGTATGTTTGGTGATTGAAAGCAAAAATAAGAAGAAAATAACATTGATATGATTGTCAGTGTATGTACATTTAATATATATGAGACAGCTAAAAAGTATGTGATATATTATATAGGGTAATGGGACCCATATGGTGGCAAGATTTCTACATTGAACTTTAAATTGTAAAATATTGATTCTAAGTAGGTTGTGAAAAGGTATGTATGTGTATTGTAACCAGTAGACAAAACACTAACAAAATACAAGGATAAATAGCAAAAAAATCACAGTAGAAAAAGTGGAATGGAATTTTAAAACAAAAAAATTAAAACAATTCAAAAAAGGGAGAGAAAAAACCCATATAAATGAAAAACAAAAGTTTTAAAAAATGAATATAAAAATGATGGACCTAAACGAACATGTATCAGTATATATTTATTAAATGTAAGTCATCTGGTCACAACGATTATGATGTTATAATCCAACTACTTGCTACCCATAAGAAATTACCTTCAAATAATCTGATAAGGTAGGACAAAAGTCAAACTATTAAAAATATTATGCAAAAAACAAATTAAACTAAGGTAAGAGTGGCTATATTAATATGAGACAAATTAGACATCAAAGTAAATTACTAAAGATACATAAGTAAATTACACTATAACAAACAGTTAATTTCCCCAAAAGAAATACAGTTTAAAGTTTATATACACACAACCACAGTATAATAGAAACCTAAAATGGAGCAAAAGAAAAAAATGATAGAATTTAAGAGAGAAACAAACACATGCACAGTGACATTTGAGATTTTTAACATTTCACCTTCAGTGTAAGAAACAGGCAAAAAGCAGCAAGGATATGGAAGAACTAAACTAAATCAATAAACTGGATTTAATTGACGGTTATAGGACAATCTACTCAACAAAAAGATAACACAAACTTTTTTCAAGTGAACGTGAAATATTCATCAAGAAAGGCCATATCTGCATCACAAAACAAATCAAACGAATTTCAAACAATTGAAATCATACAAAGTATGTTTTATGACCACAAGATAACTCAAAAACCTTCACACATTTGGACATAAAATAATGGGCTTCTACAAAATCAATGAGTAAGAGAGAAAATCTCAAGGAATGTAATTTTTTTATTTATTTTACTTTTTTAAATGTTTTTATTGATATACATATTTTGGGGGCTACATAATAATATATATATTTTTTTGAGACAGAGTCTCACTCTGTCGCCAAGGCTGGAGTGCAGTGGCAAAATCTCAGCTCACTGCAAGCTCCACCTCCCAGGCTCATACCATTCTCCTGCCTCAGCCTCCCGAGTAGCTGGGACTACAGGCACCCACCACCATGCCCAGCTAATTTTTTTGTATTTTCAGTAGAGACGGGCTTTCACTGTGTTAGCCAGGATGGTCTTGATCTACTCCTGATCCTCCCACCTCGGCCTCCCAAAGTGCTGGGATTACAGGCCTGAGCCACCACGCCCAGTGGTAATATTTTGATACACTCATGTAAACATCAAATCAGGCTAATTGCAATATCCATCACCTTAGTTATTTATCTTTTCTTTATTCTAGAAACATTTGAATTATTCTCTACTTAGTAATGTATGAAAGATTTTTTTAACAATACTCACCCTCTTGATCTATTGAATACTAGGTCTTATTTCTTCTAACTGTATATTTGCAACCATTAATCAACCTCTTTTTATCCCCTCTCCTCCCTACCCTTCCTGACCCTTGACAAACACCAATCTACTCTATTTTCATGAGATACACCTTTTTAGCTCCCACACGTGAGTAAGAACATGTGACATTTGTCTTTCTGTGCTTGACTTATTTCACTTCACATAAGGACCTCCAGTTCCATCCATGTTGCTGTAAATAACAGGATTTTAAAACATTTTATAGCTGAATAATATTCCATATGTATATATACTACATTTTCTTTATCCATTCATCCATTAATTATGTATTACATATACATAGATTGACAATCATGATCCATGGGCAGTTGGGTTGACTCCATATTTTGGCTATTGTGAATAACGCTGTAACAAATATGTGAATGCCAATATCTCCTCGATGTATTAACTTCCTTTCTTTTGGATATATACCCAGTAGTGGAATTGCTAGCTCATATGGTAGTTTAGTTTTTGTGTTTATGAGGAGCCTGCATGCTGTTTTCCATAGTGCTTGTACCAATTGACATCCCGACCAATGGTGTACAAGTGTTCCTTTTCTTCACATCTTCACCAACATCCACTCTTTTCTTTTTGATAAAAGCCATTTAAACTGGGGTGAGATGATTTCTAATTGAAGTTTTGATTTGCATTTCTCTGATGATTAGTGATGTTGAAAATTTGTATATACCTATTGGGCATTTATATATCTTCTTCTGATAAAAGTGTATTCAGATATTTTGCCACGCTTATATTATTTGAATTTTTGTTGTTGAGTTTTTTAAGCTTCTAATTCTACATTCTATGTATTTTTATGTATTATTCTGTGTTCTATCTGTTCTAATTCTTATGCCCTTATCATATGGATAGTTTGCAAATATTCTCTCTCATTTTGTGGGTTGTCTCTTCACTTTGTTAATTGTTTCCTTTACTGTGAGAAAGATTTATAAGTTGATGTAATCCTATGTCTATGTTTGCTTTGGTGGCCTGCACTTTTGATGTTTTACTCAAGAAATATTTGCCCAGATCACTGTCCTCACACACTTCCCCAATGTTTTCTTATGGTAATTTCATAGTTTTAGGTCTTGGGTTTAAGACTTTAACTCATTTTGATTTGATTTATTATATGGTGAGAAATAGGGATCTGGTTTCATTCTTGTGCATACAGTTATCCAGTTTTCCTGGCACCATTTATTGAATAGACTGTTTCTTCCCCAATGTGTGTTCTTGGTGACTTGTCAAAAATGAGGTGAGATTAATATCTGGGTTACCTATTCTGTTCCGTTGGTCTATGTTTGTGTTTATACCAGTACAATGCTGATTTCATTATTAAAGCTCCGTAGTGTATTTTTTATTTTTTATTTTATTTATTTTATTTTATTTTAGAGACAGAGTCTTGCTGTTGGCCAGGCTGGAGTGCAGTGGCATGATCTCTGCTCACTGCAACCTCTGCCTTTCAGGTTCAAGTGATTCTCATGCCTCAGCCTCCCAAGTAGCTGGGACTACAGGTGCGTGCCACCACACCCAGCTAATATTTTGTATTTTTAGTAGAGACGGGGTTTCACCATGTTAGCCAGGATGGTCTCGATCTCCTGACCTTGTGATCTCCCTGCCTCGGCCTCCCAAAGTGCTGGGATTACAGGCGTGAGCCACCACACCTGGCCGCCATAGTGTATTTTTAAGACAGACTGTATGATGCCTCCTGGTTTGTTTATTTCCTCAGGATTGCTTTAGCTATTCAGAACTTTTCGTGATTCCATATACAATTTAGAATATTTTTTCCTATTTTTGTGAAGAACATCATTAGTATTTTTTATAAAAATTCCATTGAATCTGTAAATTGCTTTGGGTAATATTCAATTTAACAATATTAATTCTTCCAATTCACCAGCATGAAATATATTTTCAAGTTTGGGTTCTCTTTAAATTGTTTCATCAGTGTTTTAGAGTTATTTTGTATAGATCTTTCACTTCTTTGGTTAAATTAATTTCTGGATATTTTATATTCTTTGTAGCTATTGTAAACGGCATTGGTTTCTTGATTTTTTTCTGATTGCTTGCTGTTAGTTTATATAAATGCTAGTCATTGTTTAATGCTAATTTTGTATTCTGCAATTTTACTGAATTCATGTTTCAGTATTAAAAGTTTTTCAGCAGAGTCGTTAGGGTTTTCTAAATAAAAAATTATGCTGTCTGTGAATAAAGCTAATATGACTCCTTCCTTTCCAATTTGGAGGTAATTTATTTCTTTTTCTTTTCTGATTGCTCTGGCTAGGACTTCCAGTATTAGTTTTTATTATGTTGAATATAAGCATCCTCATCTTGTTAAGATCTTAGAGGAACATCTTTAATTTTATTCACATTCACATTCAGTGTGATGTTAGCTGTGAGTCTGTCATATATGAAGTTTATTATTTTCAGGTATGTTCTTCTATACCCAGTGTGTTGAGGATTTCTATAATAAGAATATGTCAAATTTTATAGAATTCTTTCACGTCATTTAGTGAAATGATCATGTATATTTTGTTCATTACTGAGAGGAAGGTGTTGAAGTTCTCAACTATGTTTGTATTGCAGTTTATCTCTCCCTTTAGGTCTATTAATGTTTGCTCTATATACATGGGTACTCTGGGGTTGGGTGAATAGATGTTTATAATTGTTATATCCTCTTTGTGAATTGACATGTTTATTATCATGTAGTGACCTTCTTTGTCACTTTTTGAAGTCTTTGACTTGTAGTCTATTTTATCTGATATAAATATAGCTACATTTAGTCTTCATTGGTTTCCATTTTCATGATTTTTTTGTCACTTCACTTTAGTTTATGTGTCTTTAAAGATGAAGTGGGTTTATTGTAGGTAGCATATAGTTGGCTCTTGTCTCCATTCAGCTACTCAATGTCTTTTAACTGGATAATTTATTCCATTTACATTTAGTGTTATTATAGATAAGTGATAACATAATGCCATTTTGTTGCTTCTTTGCTGATTGTTGTAAATCTTTTCTACTTTCTTAGTGTTTTCCTTTGTGGTTATGTTATTTTAGTATGTTTTCATATGTTGCTTTTTATTTTCAGTGTATCTATTTTGGGTTTCTGCATTGTGGTTACCATGAGGCTTACAGAAAACATTTTATACCAATAACAAGTTATTTTTAAAAGATGATGTATTAGTCAGTGTTCCCTAGGGGGACAGAATTAATAGAATAGTTATATATATAAAGGGGAGTTTATTAAGTGTTAACTCACATGATCACAAGTTTCCACAATAGGCCATCTGCAGACTGAGGAGCAAAGAGAGCCAGCCGGAGTTCGAAAACTGAAGAACTTGGAGTCTGATGTTTGAGGGCAGGAACCATCCAGCATGGGAGAAAGATGTAGGCTGGAAGGTTAGGCTTGTCCCTCTTTTCACATTTTTCTGCCTGCTTATATTCTAGTCATTTTGGCAGCCAATTAGATTGTGCCCACCCAAAGTAAGGGTGGGTCCGCCTTTGCCTGCTCACTGACTCATATGTTAATTTCCTTTGGCAACACCCTCACAGACACACTCAGGATCGATACCTTATATCCTTCAATTCAATCAAGTTGACAGTATTAACCATCACAGATGATAAATTACCTAAGATCAAAAGAAAAACAATAAAAACAAATAAGAAACAAATAAAAAGTGCCTTCTTTTCAGCACTAGGTGGTGTCTTAATCCCAGGTTTGTCTTGTCTGTAGTCAATCATCAGAGAGATGACTATTATTGGGTCCCCAAAGGGATATCCTGGAAGGATAGGAGGCTGGAGGTTTGGCTCAGCGGAGCTGTGGAACATTTCTCCTACAGTGTGATGCTGTTAAAAAGTCACTCTAATTTGGCCTTTCCTTTTACTGAGTTAGAGAACAAACTTTTCAAGAGTGGGAATGGTAGTTCTGTCTTTCCCCTTTGTCTGTTCCTGTCCTCAGAGATGTTTTCCCCTTCAGGCACTCACAATACCTCTGGTGCATTGAGGCAGAGACAGGTCTCCTGCTAGGAAATCCAAGATTCTCGGGAAGCTGGTTGTCCACTTCAATCTTACATTTCCAGTGTAAAAATCATGAGTTGGTGGGGGAGAGTTTTCTCACACTTGATACAGGGAAAATCAGGGAGGAAGGCACTGCAGACAGGGAAGTCCTATATTCTTTTAATCTGCTCAGAATATTTAACTTCTTTGTGGTTCTGGGAACTGTCTCATCCTCATGTAAGTTCTGGGATATTTCTGGTGATAATATCAGCGCTGGTTGTTTATTTATTTTCTGTGTCAGGAAGTGAAGCCAGCTTGCTTCTATATTATTAAAACTGGAAATTATGTAAAAATACTTTAAAATGAACACACATAAAAATAAAATATATAATTTATAAAGTGAAATTGAAACAGTACTTAGAGCAACTTCACAATATATGCTCATGTGAGAAGACTCAAATCAATCATCTATGCTTCTACCTTAGAAAACTAGTGAAATATTAGCAAAATAAAACTAAGTAATTTAGATGGAAGAAAGTAATAGAGATCAGAGAAGAAAAAATAGAGAAAATTAAACAAACCAAAAGCTGGTCCTTTGAAAAGAATTATTAAGTTGATAAAACTATAGCAAGAGTAAGGAAAAAAGAGAGAGAAAAAAATAAGCAAATTACAAATACAAAAATTAAAAAAGGAAATAACTAGTGTACCTTAAAAATACACTAAAAGAAGCTGTAAAAAAAAGTCTATGAATGTGGATTGTACCACTTAGAAGAAATTGACCAATTTCTCAAAAACATAAGTTATCAAAACCTACCCAAGAAAAATTAGATAACCAAAATACTTCTGTACTACCCTCCAATTATCTAGGCCAAAATTGTCTCAATGGTGAATTCTACCAAATGTTTTAAGAAGAAATAATGTCAATTCTACGCAATCTATTTGAAAGATAAGATGAAGAAAACACCCTCAGACATTTTATATTAGTATTACCCTTCTACCAAAACCATACAAAGACACTACAAGAAAAGAAAAACAATATTGAAATGAATAAACCTTCAATATAAAATTAGGAAATCAATTCTAATTCTAATAATATATAAAACAAATACTGTACCATGACCAAATGGACTTTATCCTGACAATTCAAAGCTACTTCAATATTTTTAAATCAATCAGTGTACTCTGCCATAAAAACAACTTAAAAAAGAAAAATCACATGATTATATGAATTGATATAGAAAAAGCACTAAGGAAAGTTCAACAGCAAGTCATAAAAACCTGTTCTAAGTAGGGATAGAAGAAAACTTCCTCAGCTTGATAAAAGGTATTATACAAAAATCATAGAGCTAACATTATACTTAATATCAAGCTTGAATGCTTTTCCCCTACATTTAAGAACTAGGCAAGTATTTTCCCTCTCACTGCTCCTATTCAGCATTTTAATGAAAATACTAGCCAATGCAACAAGGCAAGAAAAAATACACAATTGTGAAAAGGAGGATATAAACTTATTCCTATTTAAAGACAACATGACTGTATGTGGAATTTCAACTAACATGTGACAGCGATGAGGAAGAAGAAGAAGGAGGAGGAGGAGAAAGTAATTCTAGCATAATTGTAGAATACAATGGAAACATAAATATAAGTGGATTTCTGTATATAAACAATGAACGATGGAGACTAAAAAAACAGCATTTTAAAAAATAGCTTCAAAATACAACATTCTTAGAAATTTGACATCATAAAACATATAAAGAATGTGCATGTTAAAAACTGGACAAACTGCTGGCTAAATATGTCAATTAAGACCTAAATAAATGAAAATACATACTGTGTGAATTAGAAGACTCAATACTGGAAAGCTGCCAATTTTATAGACATTTCGAAGTCCTTTAATTATTAAATGTTACTGTAAATAACACTGATTTCAGATTCATTTTCTATCTTGTAGGTGACAAAAACCTTGCCTAACTTAGCAGTAGAATTATTTTTAAATTCAGTAACTTCACCAGTAGAAGCTTCAATATTGATTATCATTTGTCAAAATTTTCTGAGACATGATATATTCTTTTGTTTGCAGATGTGGGTATTATTTTACTTCAGAAATTATTTTCTGTATTATATGTCTATACAGATTTCTCTTTAAAATTTGCTGTGCATCTCTTTCAGAATGGAAGTATGTATATAGTAAGTATTATTTACCTGTATTTTATAACTACCATCTTATTTCAACAACTTTAACTCCTTTTTTCAATTTTATTTCCTTTGGTTATTTTATGCATCTCCAGCATTTCACTCTTTTCCATTTTAATCCTAACTTTTAACTCAAAAATATATTTAATTCAGGAAAAAAAAGTTTTTTTAATTCAATTGTCTGCTCACCCTTCATTTACTTTTGTTGTCCAAAAATTTCTTTTATATTCCATATACCTCTTCTGTGACACTTGAAAAATATTTATATTTTCGTTTATTTGTCAAGCATGTAAAGATTTTAAAAATTAATTATTCTATTGTTATGTATACATTATCTAAATGATTTTGTTATATTCTTTTCTTTTTTAACTTTAAATGTATGTTTCTGGTGACCCGAGTGTATTTTTTTATGTTCTTTATTTCTCTTTAGCAGGTTGTGATTGGCTACTGGAAATTCTTCTAACAGTACCTTTTCTTCATTTTCTGTTTTTCTAATTATTATTACAAGTGTGCTGTTAAAGTCTCCAATCATTATTGTTTACTTTTTCCTTTAGTTCGGTCAGTTTTTTGCTTCATTTATGTTGTGACTCTATTATTAGGTGTATACATGTTTATAATTGTTGCATATATGTTTATAATTATTATTTTTATATGTTTGTGTAGTTTATATAGTTGAAATGATTAAGGGTAATAAATGTAAATTGCAATGCCTGGAATAAAACAGATGCCCTATAAATGCTAATATCTTCTCTTAATATTATCAATACTTTATAAGCACACTTCTTTTTTTGGCACCAATATTTCTCAGTCATATTAGAAAATTTTAACTGATGATAGCTGATTAAATGTTTAAACAATTTTTAGCACCACTGGACAAATATAGTTTATATTACACACAGATTTATTCTTTTTGTAATAGTTATAACATTATATACTTATACAACAGTCAAACTGTTACATATGTAAGAAAAAGGTATCAAAATTAAGCGAAGGAAATGTTAAAATTATACTCATTCAATAAAATGATTGGTTTAATTTAGAGGCATCTCAGTCAGACTTACAAAGCATTCCTCAAAAACTATAATTTTCTTCTTCTCTTCTGTCATTTGCCCAGTTTGAAACAAGTTCTCTAAACTGCAGCTGACAGTAAATTAGACCCTGACTTCTGACTATGTAGATGTTTGCTAATTTATTCCTCCTAGTGTATATTTAATGAATGCATTCAGAAAAACAAGATAAAATGACTCCTTGGACAATCTGTTAAGAAATGCTAATACTCTTCACTTGGTATTTTCCTAAAATTATCTATGGCATTTACTAGGTTGGTGTAAAAGTACTTGGAGTTTTTGCCATTGAAAGTAATTTTGCACCAATCTAATATCACCCTATGGTAGTTTCATGATGACAAATACCTTGGGATATTAAAAAGATTAATCACACTATACTCACTCTCAGAAATAGACATGTATAAGTATTTTACATATACAAATATATATAAAAATACCTATTAATATAATTGTATATATATGGAAAATACTGTTGGAGTTCAGAACCAGAAAACTTGCCTTTTGCTAGCAAAAAATGTAAATCCCCAAATATAATTATGCTTGTTTATTAATTCTAAAACATTGTTCTCCCAAGAAAAATGTCAAATGCTTTAATGTACAGACCATGGTCCTTTACTTTCTGGTTTCTGTTAATACTGCCTAGTTCAAGCTAACCTTGCCACTTTCCATTCTTTCCGCTCCTCTACCCTAAAACTTAAACTTTAGGTTAGTCCAAATTTCTTCCATTCTTCAAATTTGCCACATAACCTCACTCATGAGACTTTGGACATGATACCTCCACCTGGAATCATCTCCACAGCCTAATATTACCCTGATCAGTCACTACTCCTCAGCTCAGATGGCATTTTCTCTGTAAAGTACACACCAAGTAAAAACTCCGTAATGACTCTTCCTATATCCCCTCACGGCATACAATATTCACTCGTCTTGATGCTCATTACCCCATGTTATAGCTTTCTTTCTGTCTTACTCTCCCTACTTTAGAAGAGAGGAAGTATGCCAGAAAAAAATAGTAAGCACTCGATAGTAGTTTGCTGGAAAGCACAATAAATAAACTGCTTATTCTTGTATATCTAGTGGTTATTTTTAAACCTGGCAGAAATTTGTCAATTTTTTAGACATAAAAATCTGGTTGTGTCTGTGTCGCCATAAGGTCTCAGGTTTGTATTGGCACAGTATGGGAGCTGTGATGGGTCAAAAGACAACCTTTTGGGTGCAAAAACAAAAATGCCTGTCCTTATTTAGGTCTGTGGGCATCAGCTCGAGGGTGGAGCTCTCACCAGGGACCCTGTCCTTCTCTACCCAGCACTTCCCTGCCCCTTCCCACATCAATGCTATACTTCACTTGAAAAGTTTACAAATACATGCCACCGAGAATGTCTAAGATGGATCACCTTGACCACAAGAAGTATCACAGCAGATTAGAAATACTTGGTCCTTCATCCTGAGCTGGTGAGGTATAAGCAGTTGTGACCATTTAAGAAAACCATTTGAAAGTACCTGCTAAGTTATGGATTGCTCATGACCCAACACTTTTATTCTTAGGTATATGCATAAATGCACACACTCAGAGTCACGTTAGTAACAATAACCCCAACTGGAAATGAATCAGTTCAGTGGTTAAATAAATTTGAACAGTTTCTATAATGGAATATGATACCGCAATGAAAATGACATTGTACAACTAAAAGTAAACTATAATGAAATTGAATCTTACAAACATTGTGCTGAATAAAAGAACTTATGATGCAAAAGAAACTTACTGATTATTTGTTTATGTAAAGTTATAAAAATCCTAGGAAAATGAACCTAAGTACTTTAGATATATGTTTAGAAAGTAAAACTATAGAAAAAAACAAGAAGTCGTTGCCGTATGTATTAGTCCATTTTCACACTGCTGATAAAGACATACCTGAGACTGGGTAAATTACAAAAGAAAGAGGTTTAATTGGACTCACAGTTCCACATGGCTGGGGAGGCCTCACAATCATAGCAGAAGGCAAGGAGGAGCAAATCACATCTTACATGGATGGCGGCAGGCAAAGAGAGAGCTTGTGCAGAGAAACTCCCACTTCCAAAACCATCAGATCTGTTGTGAGACCCATTCACAATCATGAGAACAGCACAGGAAAGACCTGCCCCCATGATTCACTCATCTCCCACCAGGACCCTCCCACAACACATGGGAATTATGGGAGTCACAAGATGAGATTTGGGTGAGGACAGAGAGCCAAACCATATCACCGTAAGAGTCAGATTTGTTAGGGTGGAACATGAGGGGTCCTGGGAGTCCTATTATGCTGTATTTCTCTATGAGGCATTGGATACATTGATATCCACACCATGGTACTCACAGAGCCACTTGGCATTGTTTTCTGCATTTCTATGGGTATGTTAAGGTTTACAGTTTAAAGAATGCTATGCTTGTGTCAACCAGGTTCTGCGGGAAAAGGCAGTTTTCCCTCCTGATACATAACAGCTTCTCTAAACAGAAACACTAATGTTTGATAGTCAAAATAATATTGACACGCACACAGAGAGAAACCCTCCATTCGGAATAATGGACCCTCTTCTCTTTGGGTTCCGAATGCAGCAGGCTATCCTTGCTTCTGCTTCACCAGCTCCCTGGCCTCACCTTCAGAGTAAGCTGCAGCCTTCAGTGAAGTTGCACCAAATTCATGACAGGGATGGGCTTTCTCCGCTCACCAAAGTTGATGCTGGCAGTGACGACTTTCATTTCAAAATAGGTTGAAAACAGGTTGGAAATGCCATTCCTAGTAGTGGACCCATGTTTGTTTCTCAGATTTGGCCAACGTACCTGGGTCATGTGAAATGCTGGCAAGGGAGGATCCCTGTGTGAGGAGGACATAGAGTCTGTCTCTACTACCACCCCAACTTTTCTGCACATCTTAAATTATTCCAAGACACAAAGTTTATCTTTTTAATAAAGGGATGGAAACTAGCTATGAGGGTACATCATATCCGGTCTCTTATCCTCAAGAACTTTTAACAAAGAAGATGATGACAGAGTATTGATGAAATAACCATTACTCTTTAAATTTCAATAAAAGAGACGGACCTGCAAGGCTCCTGAAGACAGAAACATGAGACATTTAATTCTGGTGTCCAATGTCCTCTCCAATGTCCTCTCTCATTCAATCTTGTAGTGAGAGGGAGTGACTGAGTTGGGGTAAGATGGGAAGAAGAGTTTGCGTGTGCGTGGCTTGGGTGTGTGGGTTTAGTTTCTTCTCACGCACACCTTCTCCTGGGACACAGCTGGCCCTACTGAGGAGGCCTCCAGGTTGTCAGTTCATACTGTGATTGAGGAAATAAGTATATTTTCAGGGGAAGGGGCAGCACTGAAATACGTGAAATTCCATTTGGCCTGGATATAAGCCACGTCCTTCAATTCGGCTTGGAAAATAAAGTTAATATTTTGATCTCCATCTGTTTCATTTCTATATTTACTTTTCTTTTGATGATGAACTTGGAAGTGAGTTCTGCTTTACTGGAAAGAATTTAATCTCAGTGCAGTGATCATATAGGATTGTTAAACTACTTTACTCATCTCTGATTCCCTTGATCAATTCTAATTTACTAAGAACTGGACAGAGTTGAAAAACCAGCTGTATATATTTTCATAGAGTCCAGATGCAAAAGAAACAGAAAAAAAAATCATGATATCTTTTTTAATTAAAAAAATTAATGGTCAAATTAAAGTTGTATATTTTAATGGTGTTCTATGTGATGTTTTAAATATGGATGCATTGTGAAATGGTTAAATCAAGCTACTTAACCTATATACTACCTCACTTATTTTTTGGGGAGAGAATAAAAAGTCTACTATCTTAGCAATTATCAAGTATACAATACATGGTTATTATTAGTTACAGTCACCATGTTGTACAATGGATCTTTTGAACTTATTCCTCCTGTGTAATAAAAAGGTTGTGTTTTTTCATAAATATCTCCCCAATATCACCTTATCCCAACCCTCTACTCTCTGCTTCTGAGTTCTGCTCTTATAGATTCCATGTATAAATGAGATCATGGAATATTTTTCTTTCTGTGCCTAGCTTATTTCACTTCAGTTTTTTTAAGGCTAAATAATATTCCACTGTGTATAAATATCATACTTTATCAACTGAGAAATGCTTAGGCTGATTTATATATTGGCTATTTTGAATAATGCTGCAATGCATGTGGGCATGCAGACATCCCTTAAACATACTTATCCCATTTCCTTTGGATATCCACCACAGGGATGGGATTGCTGGGTCACAGGGTAATTGTATTTTTAGGTTTTTAAGAAACCTCCATACTGTTTCTCATGAGGGTTTTACTAATTTACATTTTCATCAACTGTGTATAAGAATTTCCTTTTCCCCACATCCTCGCCAACACTTGATATCTTTTGTTTTTCTAAGTGCCATTCTAACAGGTGTTAGGTGATATCTTATTGTAGTTTTTTTTTCATTTTTTTATTATTATACTTTAAGTTCTGGGATACATGTGCACAATGTGCAGATTTGTTACATATGTATACATGTGCCATGTTGGTGTGCTGCACCCATTAACTCATCATTTACATTAGGTATCTCTCCTAATGCTATCCCTCCCCCCTCCCCCGACCCCACAACAGGCCCCAGTGTGTGATGTTCCCCACCCTGTGTCCAAGTGTTCTCATTGTTCAATTCCCACCTGTGAGTGAGAACATGTGGGGTTTGGTCTTCTGTCCTTGTGACAGTTTCCTCAGAATGATGATTTCCAGCTTCATTCATGTCCCTACAAAAGACATGAACTTATCCTTTTCTATGGCTGCATAGTATTCCATGGTGTATATGTGCCACATTTTCTTAATCCAGTCTATCATTGTGGACATTTAGGTTGGTTCCAAGTCTTTGCTATTCATGCACATGTATCTTATTGTAGCTTTAATTTTCATTTCCCTGACAATTAGTGATAATGAGCATGCAAGCAAGAGCATGGTAGGCCTGCACTGCATTGAAGGCAGTGGTGTTTGAATCCAGATTTTATACACCTCTATTTACCATTTGCCTAGAGAGGCTTCCGTATCCAAAAACGTATAACATAAAAGCCACTCCAGCTTGACTTTCACCAGCTGCTTTCTCTCTTGTTCATCTCCACTCACATACTGAGGAGAAGAGGAGGGGGCAGAAGGGTGCCATTCTCTTCTCTGAAAGGGAGGTGGGAACGAAAACTAGGGTCTTGGGTTAATGGGCCCCACATCTCTAAATCTGGGGGAGATATCCTGAAAACAAAATTTATTTCTACCTTTTTCCCTGGATGTCTGTAGCAGCGAAGCCAGTAAATATCCTGAGCAGAAGCACAGACTCAGGAGAGGGCTGCTCAACACACATTCACATGTCTTTTAATTAATGTTAGTTTGTATCTAATTCTTGCAGTAGAGCTTTAGGGTTTTTACTATTTTACATTTTCTGTGTTGCCTTTCTATGATATGTTAGTGAGAAGGTGGGTACAGATACAGTGCAAACTGCTAGTGAAATACCATATACTGACTCTAATACTTAAATGTGAAGAAATGAGCAACCTTAGCCTGATTATAAATTAATAACTTTAGGCCTTATTTTATAAAGTTACAAAATGTACTGAACTTTAGCAAGAAATATTTCTAATGTAGATGCACAATGCAAGATCTTTTATTTAAATACTGTCATGACACCTCTAGGGTGCTAATAACGTTTTCTGCATATCTTTTGGGCCCTTAATCTCTTAATCAATACTAGTTTGCGGCTAACATGATGAATTCAGGACTAATTGAAGGGACGCATATTATTAACATCAGACATTTATCCTAATTGCACAGTCAGTGCTCATTTTTGAGATGAGTAAATTAAAGATTAATTTCTATGGTAGCGAAAGAGCCAGCATGCTGCCGTCCGTATCTGTGCTTCATGGTATGAATAGCGCAGACAGTCAGTGGTGGGAGTTTCTGGTCAGTAAACTTTTCCCATCGGTTATTTGCAACAGTCTAACCATTCCATGGATTCAGTGTGTTAAAAAAATATTGTGCATTTCGGGAAGGAAATATAATGTAGCATCCCTTCACCCTGGCAAAATATAAAGACATAAATGTGGTTCCCATTTCTTTCTTTATTCTCCCTGCCTGATCTGGCATGGCCTGGGTGCTAGCAGCGCAGTGCTGCTCTTGGGCTAAGGACACAGTGGTCTAGGCCTGTAGGCTGCTTCTTCTCTTTTAGGGATGTGACTTTGGGTAAGTGACTTAATCTTCCTGTGCCTAATTCCATCAATTATGAGGTGGTGATAAGAGCACTTACCACGCAGGGTTGTTGTGAGAATCAGATGGGCCGATCTGGTTGATTATTTAGACAGTGACTGGGACATACAGAGCAAGCTAGTAATGAGTTAACTACTACTAGTACTACCAGGACCAATACTATGGCAGTTAACCAAAGCCTGGATGGAAATGAGGAACAGGCAAGTAGAAAACACATAAGTGAGAATGAAGCATTTCCAACGTAGATAAGCAAAAGAGGCAAGGAGGCAAGGAGTGGGTGGAAGAGAGGGACAGGAGATAGCGAGCAAACCGCATGCTCTGTCTCCACAGCTTCTGCAGCCTCCTGTTGATGCAAGCTCTCCCTCACTGTCTACACAGCATCCCCAGTGACTTTCTTTCCGTGTCCAGCAGACCGCAGCGTCCCATTGCAAAATATGCCCTGCACTTTTGGTTCCTTTTAACTGAAATAGTCTTTCCCTCCTGCCCCTGCCTAGTTAATCACCATGTTCTGTTTTCTGATGTCCCTCAAAGTCAGCTCATCTTGGCCACGCTTCCTGATTCGACGTGTTACCTTGGAGTCCTCCTAGACATCTTCTCATAGCTCTGTGCACTTTACCGCACTAATCAAATTTGTAAGCATACATTGATTTGTTGAAGGTTATGAATGCTGTCCTCCACATGCTATCATTAATATGTTTGGGCAGAGATTTCCTGACATTTCCCACAGTAGACATTCATAAAATATTTGTCAAGGAATGACTGATCCTAACTTCAAAGTCAAGATCAAAATTTATCTCCTTCAGAAACATCTTTCCGGTCCTCCCGTGAGGTTTTATCCCTTCTGACATTGAAACCCAGTAGCATCGCATATGACTTCTATTATCATTATTTGTTCCAAGGATGTTTCTGCCATCTGAGAGCATTGGCAATCCCAAAACAAGTTCCGTTTTATTGTTTTGTTTTGTTTTTCAGCCAATCCAAGCAGCAATTTATATATACCTTTGTATTATAGGAGTACTTGTGTGATGGACAAAAAAGTACTTGTGAAAATCCCTGACTCTCTTACAATTAAAAAAAAATAGTTTGAAATTACATTGCAATGATTTTATAAAGATTTTTTTAAGAAAGTTTGTAATATAGAAACTGTTCTTGAATGTCATGGAAGCTCTTTCTCCAAAAAGGGCTTGAGTTCAGGGTTCCTTCATAATGTGCTTCATAGTGCCTTAAAGTAAGATTCAAAAACTTAACTATCTAGATCTATCACTCTAGCACCACTCAGCTACTGAGTGTTGAGGGAATATTGATTTCACCACCTTAGCTTATCCCTCCATAGAATGCTGTGTCTCTCCCAAAGCCAGCGCAGGCAAGTAGGAGTTCTTTTCAAGTTCTCTTCTTCCTTGTGGCAGAATTAGCCTGATTGTCATTTGGCAATGAGGAAGGATGCTCCTCCACCTGCTGTCCTCACCTGCCCCTGCAGGCAGGTCTACCTAACCTGCAGATCGCTTTAACATACAGAGAATAGCACAGTGAGTAGTGACTCAGAGAGAGGGTTAACAACCTTTATTTGGTTCTGGCTGATTCCAGTCCTCTCCACAGGGAGATATTGTAAGCATCATTTCACATATCTGAGTAAGGAAATCAAAACTTTTGAAAAATGTAAGCAAGATCAAAGTTTTTGGATGAGAGGGTGAAATGATGCCTGTAAGTTCACGTCCTGAGTTCAGGGATCACTCTTCCTTGTCATGGTCAAAGCCTCGAGGTTTAACTGAACAGCACCTAGCACATAATAGGCACAGGATAATTAGCTATTGAATCAATAGCTGAGTAGTGAGCAACTGCCTAACACACACATATGGGTGTGTGTGAGTGTGTGTGTGTGTAGCTCTGTGGGCAGATATGTGGCCAGTGCTTACTTAAACTACTTGAGCGAATATTTGAGTGGATGGACAATGATATTTCCAAAATACAGAGCTAGTGAGGGGCAATGCTAAGGCTGTAATCTACTTCTTCTCTCAGCCTGTAGATTACTCTTGGTCACTTGTTTCTGACTATGCAAGCTGACCCTGATATATAGGATTATGTTTATTTTTGAGACAGAGTCTCACTCTGCTGCCCAGGCTGGAGTGCAGTGGCACGATCTTGGCTCACTACAACCTCCGTCTCCCGGTTTCAAGTGATTCTTGTGCCTCAGCCTCTCAAGTAGGTAGGACTACAGGCATGTGCAACCATGCCTGGCTAATTTTTGTATTTTTAGTAGAGACAGGGTTTTGCCATGTTGGCCAGGCTGGTCTAGAACTCCTGACCTCAAGTGATCCACCCACCTCACCTCTCAAAGTGCTGGAATTACACGCGTGAGCTGCCACGCTCAGCCTAATATAGCCTTATTACAAAAAGAAAAATAAGTTTCTGTCCTGAATAGATATTCCTGTCCAATATACTGACTTAAAGTTAATGTTGACATAGCAGCCAAAGAGTGTATACTCTGTGCCTTCAGGTAGGCCCTGGCATCCATAAAATTAAATCATTAATCCTACCCCACATATCATCAGACAGGTACTATCAACCTTATCCCTCAAGGTGACAGAGCTCATGATTACATCTGGGATTTGAACTCAAACAACTTGTCCCAAGAATATGTACTATTAAAAATAAAATTATAAAAGATAACTATCACATTATAAAAATGAACACACAAAAAAAAGCAAAGCAAGTGTAGCTCCTGGAGCCGGTTCACTTTCACAGCAATAAAAACCACAGAAGACCAACTCCAATCCCAGGAAAAGACCTGGATTCTGTCGAAGAGCTCATGGTAGGGTGGGCTCTGGTTGTGTGGCCCAGGGCAAAGTCAGAGTGAGAATGAGCCTTGTAGAGGGTGAAATAATTCCTCACAGACTCCCACCCTGGACACCCTGATCATTTCCTTCCAGATGCCTTCACTGGACACCTCCCTCCTTTGCTAGGGTTTGATCTCACGAATCACTCATCCTTGCTCACCTCACAGGCATGAGGCAAAGCCAGGCAGATGTGTGTAGCAGCATAAACCAAAAAAGTAGAGGCATTTTCCCAGGACACGTAGTCTGGCGAGTTCTGAAGTGCTGATCTTATATTTTTCAACATTTTTTTTCACTCCACACTATATTTTTATCTCTTCATGTTTTCGAGCAAACAGACCACCCATTCCTTAGTAGTCCTGCTCCTCCATGTTATGCATGCATGCATTTCACCTACCCATTTCTCAGAGATGGATACCTGGTGTGGCTTCAATTTCCTGAGAGTATGTACAAGTTGAAATATGCAACCTCAACCTGTTTCTTTACAAACATGCATAAGCATTGCTAGGTCATGGCTGTGCATTATCTGTTTCAATATAAAAACTGCCAGTAGCTGTTTAGAATGCCCACCGCAGACTGTGCCCCCGGCAACAATGCATGAGGCCTTCTGCATTCCACATTTCAGCCCTCGCTGGTCAATGGCCCATTCTCTAACTCTTGCCAGTCAAACGAATGTACAATTGTATGCAGATGCGTGAGTGTCATATGTGTTGTTCTATTTGGTCTTTTCCTGACTGTGATTTTTTACATCTCTTGATATGATTACTAACCTTTCAAGTTTCTTTGTTTTGGAAATTTCCCATTTATAATATTTGTTTGTTTTTCTACTGGGATGCTGAGTTTTCTCCCAGATTTTCAGGAAATAATTGAATAGTGTAACTATTCATGCCATGTCAATTTTAGACATGGCAATTTGTTTCTTCCCTGTGGTTATTAACGCTGTCTATTGTGTTACTTTCTAAAAACAAATGCTTAATTTTTACATAATCTCATACATAATTTTTCCATTTGCTATTTATGCTTCAAGGTTTTAAGAACTCTCTAATACTCCTATATCTAAAAACAGTCTCCTTCAATTAACTTTAAATCAACTAGCAATGAATTTCCTTCAATTAACTTTGTCATTTTTTTCACCTTCAGTATTGAATATTTTCAGAGTTCATCTGCATATATGAAGTTACATGATAATCAAGTGTTGTATTTCTTTCAATAGCATGCCATGTTTTCATTCCATTTACTAATCAGTCTTTTTTTTTTTTTTTTTTTTTTTTTTTTTTTTTAAGAATATCCCTCTGTAGCCCAAGCTGGAGTTCAGTGGCACCATCTTGGCTCACCGCAACCTCCACCTCCCAGGTTCAAGCAATTCTCTTGCTTCAGCCTCCCGAGTAGCTGGGATTAGAGGTGTGTGCCACCATGCCTGGCTATTTTGCATTTTTAGTAGAGACAGGATTTCACCATGTTGCTAGGCTGGTCTCAAACTCTTGCCCTCAGGTAATCCATCTACTATGGCCTCCCAAAGTGTTGGGATTACAGGTGTGAGACACCGCACCCGGATAACAGTCTGTTGTTGATCACCAGTTTTTATATAGTTTTTCTTTTGAACAAAAGTATATTATAAAAACACTTGAAAGGAGTATTCAGAAATTGATTTTGAATACTGGGTTAAAGATTCAGGTATGGTCATTTTCCTACTTCAAAATGCAAAGGAGGTAAACTCACAGAAGAAAACGATGTTCAAAGAACACCAAGAGATCGGGGATTGTGGCATATCTCTGGGTGAAAGGAAGCAGATGGGAGGATGTTTACTGACGAAGTAGTATGAGAAGTTGTAGTTAAAAACACAAATTAGGCCGGGCGCGGTGGCTCACGCCTGTAATCCCAGCACTTTGGGAGGCCGAGTCGGGCGGATCACGAAGTCAGGAGATCAAGACCATCCTGGCTAACACGGTGAAACAACCACCCCCCGGCTAACTCAGTGAAACCCCGTCTCTACTAAAAATACAAAAAATTAGCCGGGCATGGTGGCGGGTGCCCGTAGTCCCAGCTATTCTGGAGGCTGAGGCAGGAGAATGGCATGAACCTGGGAGGGGGAGCTTCAGTGAGCCCAGATTGTGCCACTGCATTCCAGCCTAGGAGACAGAGAGAGACGCCGGAAAACAAACAAACAAAAAAACCCAAAACAAAACAAAACAAAAAACACGACTTAGTCAGGAAACAATCTTCCAGTTGGAGCCTATGAAAGGCTCAGGAGGTAAATTTGGAGGTATGGAAGTTAGGAAAAGAGAAGTTGCAAAACGGTGAAGGGTCTATTGAAAAACTAAAAAAAGAAACTTCAAACCAAATGTTCTTCTCAAACAGAACGAGTAAAGAGTATGAAAAACCAAAGC
Organism: Pongo pygmaeus; assembly: GCF_028885625.2. NCBI lineage: Eukaryota > Metazoa > Chordata > Mammalia > Primates > Hominidae > Pongo > Pongo pygmaeus. Next base: position 129,345,167 of record NC_072385.2, read on the forward strand.
AATCAACAAAAACAGCAACAAAGAAAAATGTCTCTTTCTTAAAAATCTGAATGTAATCTCGGGAATCATAAGGGTTGCCAGAAGCACCAACACCTAAAACAAACACTTCCTAAATCTGGAAATAAGGGACCCTCAGGCTATTGGCTCCTTTTGACCCCCAAATTAGCCTAAAAATGGAAAACACAGCTCTTATACTTATCACAGCTCCATTCACACTTCCCATGAAAAGAAACAATATTTTTCTTTTTTGCTTTATTCATATAGAAAACAAGGAAACGCCGAGAAGAAAGCAAGAATGATAATCAGTCTTCTAAATGGTAAATGGGCAATCAAGATTCACCAGTACCTATAGAATGAAAATGAAAACCCAATATAGACAGAGAAAGACTAACCTAAATGAATTTGGAGATCAAAATAAAATTTTTAAACATTTATTATTACCTTCTCCAGAATTTCTAATACAGTTTGAATAAGAACTTTGTTTAAATGTTATTATTAAAAAAAATAAGCAGAGAACAAGAAAGAGTCATTGGACAGTTGAACATTCAATTACCAAATAAAAGAAAAATTAAATGTGCAAGCTGGACCATAAAGTCAAAACAAATCTTCAAGAATATAGAGCAAATAGACAAAGAAATGAAAATACAATGGAAAACAAACAAATAAACAAAAAAGAGAACTAGAGACTCAGCCACCAGGGATATTCAACATTTACACTCAGAATTTCCCAGAAAAGAACATGAAACATGAATGAGGGAAAATGTTCAAGTAAATAATGCAGAAAATTCCCGGAACTTAAAAAGAATTTTTTTTCACATAGAAAATGCTTGTAAAGAGAGATAATAGGATTAAAGGCGGAAAAAAGCCCATCACTAGATAAGTTCTTGTGAAATGTCAGAACATCAAGGATAAAGATTATTTTAAATATTTTAAAAACATAAAAGAAACCTATTATACTGCTCATATGATCTAAGAGGAAATAATGACCAGTCTATCTTATTACAAGAAGGCAATAAGGTGAAAGCTTTAAGATTCTGAGGAAATATTATTTTGAACTTAGACTTCTAAGCCCAGCCAAACCATGTATCAAGTGTGAGACAAATTTTATATACATATATATGCATATATTATCTATATGTTTGTATTATGCTTAAAATATTTTCCATATGAAAGGGCCTTTGGAAGTCTGCTATAAGAACTGTACAGAATCAGATGACACTTTATTCAGTTAGGACTAGGAGGACAAGGTGCTATGGAATGGTGTCTTTTTGGAAAAAATAATGCAAGCAGTAGCTATTATGATTGAGAATTTTAATAAATGTAAGGATATAAGAAAAGCTTTATATTTTTTGTCAAAAACAAAAACAAAAAAAAGCAAATAGAAATGACAATTACATAGAAAGCTCTACTAGTAATTCAAGGTCCAAACCTAAAGCTTAGAAATACTTTAAATATGGAAGTAATTCAACCTGAATCTTTAACCAGATATCTTGCATCAAATTCTGTGCATGCCTTTTCAAGTGCTTTTGTGTTATATTTGTGTTAGTAAGAAAATATATGACATAATATTTAGCATTTTAAAAAGTACAAACAACCAATTTATTTGTTCAAGATCTGCCAAAAACATCTTCCTTCAAGTGGCATGTGGTGTTGGCATTGAAACTTGAAGGAAAGTCATGTAATCCTATACCACTCGCTCTGTAGAAAACAATATTGTTCTGGTTACAATAATGTAAATGCTGTTTATGAGATTTTCAGGTTTAGTGTTAATTTTTGGGCAAATCAGAAGATTTAGCTGTGATATAAAATGGAAATGTGATAGAATAGGAAAAATATAAATGTGTAACTGGCAAAATTTAGGCAATTAAAAAAAGAGAAATGGTACAAGAAAGGGAGACTTTACAAATACCCTCAATATACACAGTGAATAATGTAGTCTCAATTGATGCAACAAATGGTCAATGTTTAAGTAGATTATTTGTTAACATTATGTTAATATTATTTAAATTCACAGCAGAAGCTAATTGAAGATCTCAAAATTACATAAGAACAGAAGAGAACTATGGAGAAATAAAAAAGGTATTCATATATTTGACTTTGATAGTTGTGAGGCAATATAGTCTAAGTATGATGAAAACAATGAATTAAAATTCATTTTAGCTGTGCGGTTTAATATTGCAAGGGTGGAAAGAAAAAGAAATTGAGAGAGGCAAAGAGAGAGAGAGGTTATTGAAGGGGCATTCCTTCTAAAGATTATGCTACCAGCTTGAAAATATTGTTGAGTTATAAGAGGAAGAGAAAAAGAATGACTAAGAAAATCATTATATTAACTTGGTTACTACTTCAGAGTGTGTTTATTTTGTAATTAATACGCAGCACATAAATAGCTAGACTTCACCCTGCTCCTCAAAAGCCAGTCTTTCAAGCTTTTTCCCGTGGAGCCATTAGATGTCTTACAGTAGAGTATAACATATGGCTGTTAAATGATTTTTTCTTATTTAGCATTCCCTCTTTGCATAAAAATTGCCTGATGTTGCTGACCTATAAGAACAGTTAATCCTAATAGTAGGCTACAGTGTAGTTTTATTATTTATGGCACAGAAATTAATTCAAAGATCAATTGGGAAAGGAAAAGAATTAAAGATGTCCAGCATATTTTACCAATGAACAAGAAAATAATCTTTTTTACTGGATAGCTGGGGATTACTGTGTTCTGTATACACATCATTTCTTTCAAAGACTGCAAAAGAGTATTGCCTTGGAGACAGAACATTGCAGAGATGTAGCTAACATAATTTTTTTGGCACCTAAGTTTAATTCAAAAGGATTAAGTAAGTGTATTCATAGATTTTAAACCAATCAAATCACAAAGCCAATTCCTGCATTAATTTTCCGGCAAACTTAATTATACTGCCCCAAGCTCTGACTTCTCATCAATTAATCGAGCTGTAAAAACCTGGAGCCTAATTCTACAATGTATTAATCAACACATCTGATGTAGGAAACACACTTTATTGTAATCTCTCAGCTAAAAATCAAACCAGGAACCACTGTCGATTTAACCATATTCAACTTAAAACACATTAATATTTTAACTAATTAATTCTTAAAAATTGTGCCAGTTGACCAGATGAGACAGCAAAGTAGATATTTAGAAACAAGAAAACCAGAGTCATAGTGACTGAGCACAAATTTTACTTTTAAAATTAAACAAAAAGAGTCTAAATGGAGCAGTTTCAAGGAGAAGTAAGAGCTGTTTAAATGTGGTCAAAAAGGTGTAAAACCACGGTGGGCAATCAGGAGCCCTCTCCAGAAATAATGCAAAAGACAGCTTCCGTGCATTTGGTGGTGAAGTCTAGCATTAGTGGTCAAGTCTAGCAAAGTTAGACAAAGATTCATGCACTGTTCCTGTTCCAAGTTTTTAATGTTATATCATTAGGGACTTTCTCCCAAAGATGACTGAAAGTTGATATGATGGGCTTGGATGACAACTCCTGTTCAGGAAAGGTAAAAAGATAAAAAATGGAGTTAGTAAAATCCCATAGTACCTTTTACTGTAGAGAGACAATAGTTCATGACCCCATAGATCAGACATGTTTAAGTACAAAATTGTCAGACATCTGAAGCTTGTAGTCTAAAATTTTGAAGAATAGAAAGAAAATTTGGAAAGGAGTGTGAATTAATTACAGTTAAAAACAAACAAACAAAAAAACCCATTCACGCTTGTAATCCCAGCACTTTGGGAGGCCAAGGAGGGTAGATCACCCTAGGTCAGGAGTTCAAGACCAGCCTGGCCAACATGGTGAAACCTCGTCTCTACTAAAAATACAAAAAATTAGCCAGACGTGGTGGCAAGTGCCAGTAATCCCAGCTACTCAGGAGGTTGAGGCAGGAGAATCGCTTGAACCCAGGAGGCGGATGTTGCAGTGAGCCGAGATCACGCCATTGCACTCCAGCCTGGGGGGTAAGAGTGAGACTCTGTCTCAAAAACAAAAACAAAACAACAACAACTAAAAAACATTTAAACATTTATACATACTGATATTTGATAAACTTATATGGCATTTGATCAATATTAAATTAAAAATACAATGAATTCTGTAGAGTTAAGATTTCCATATTACCTAGAGAGTGAGTTCCAAAGCCTCCAAGATGGTATTATATTTCAGCCTTATATCATCTTTTTATGACAAATAAGTTTTAAAATCAAAACAAGTCAATTTTACAAGCTTTTCTTCTCCCTTTTGTTTGCTCTTTACTTTTGTTAAAAATTTAGTGAAGATAACATATTTTATGTTTATTTTCGAAACTAGAAAGGAGATAAACAGGAGAGATTCTGCACTACTTTCTCCTCCAGTACAACCTCAAGCCATTTCTGTCTCCACTCCCTCAAAGAACATTGACCATTTATCTTTGGAAAATCTGTTTCCTCTGCCTCTCCTCATTTTAATGTCTCTATTCCTTCCGTGATCTGGATGTCAACTGCAGAACCCTATTCAGATGCTTGTAAACTGATTGCTTAAGTTCCAAAGCAATTAGATAGTTATTACACACTTTCACAACCCCTTCATTTACTTCTTTTTAGATGTTCCTTTTCTTCCCCCCATAGAGTCTGCTGCTTTATCTAGTCATGGTTAAAATATGCTCTGTTTGATAGCAGTAAAATTATGTGATGCGCAGGATTTCTGTGTAAATTTTACACCTACATTTACCACGCTACGAGCTTAAGGAAGAGGTAGAGCCATTCATATATGTAAAAGCCAGGAACTCTCCTAGGCACTTACATATATTTAATTATCACAACTATTCTCAAGATTGAAGCACTTTTGTCCTCATACTAGATTGACAGAAACTGAGGTTCAAGATGTGGTACATGGCCTAGTTGGGATTTGAACTTAGGTGCGGCTGTCTCTAAGCCTCAAACACTAGCGTAACGTGGTGTATTTTGCATTTCTTTCTTTTCTTTTCTTTTTTTTTTTTTTTTTTTTTGAGACGGAGTCTTGCTCTATCGCCCAGGCTGGAGTGCAGTGGCATGATCTCAGCTCACTGCAACCTACACCTCCCGGGTTCAAGTGATTCTCCTGCCTCAGCCTCCCAAGCAGCTGGGACTACAGGCGTGTACCACCATGTCCAGCTAATTTTTGTATTTTTAGTAGAAACGGGGTTTCACCATATTGGCCAGGCTGGTCTCTAACTCCTGACCTCATGATCCACCCACCTCGGCCTCCCAAAGTGCTGGGATTACAGGGCTGAGCCACCATGCCCAGCCGCATTTCTTTATTATTTTTTAACCCGTACACTATAAGCCTCCCCTTCATTTACATGTGGGCCATTTCTTTTCATTAGCATATAATATGTGATTTAGGGAAGACAGAATTTTGTTAATATTAAAACAAAATTTTAAAGTAAACCTTTAGACATAACTATGAATTATTTTGAGGATTTAATAATAAATGATTAAATAGAGATACTTTAAAATATTGTTGGATTTGGAAGTTTCCATTTCTTTTACCTTTCCTGTGTCGTACAATTTTTCTATAAAAAGTGTAAGTAATTTTACTGTGGATTTAATAAACATTATTTTTTTAAAAGACACCTTCTGTGAACAGAAAATGTTTTACTTTCTTGGTGGGATCAAACCAAATCAAAGCTTTAGAACACTCTTTTAAATGGAAAAAATGATTAAAATTTAATGTTATATATTAATAGGTGAGTGTTAAATTCAAAAAGACTTGAATGACTTTATTATACAGAATTTAGCAGAGCAAATAATAGAATTGATTATAAGGACCTACAGATATGATTCTACCATTTAATACCCATGCTATTTAGTCACTCTTTGCTCTTTTTTCCACAAAATAAAAATAAATAAATCATTGTAGAGTTGTTATGATAGCTCAATGACTTTAAAAGAGATAATATGAGTAAAGTGCTTAGCCAAGTACTTGGCATATCATAAGCACTGAGTACATAGAAGCTATTATATGATATGAAAAAGCCATTATAAAGGTTCTTGATTTATGAATATTATGGAGTAGCTATTATGACTAAATGATCAAATGATCTTCATGCAGGTTTTATAGAAGTGAATTATTTTTGGAGTCTTGCTATTTCGGGGCTGGAAAGGGCCTTGAAGATAAAATATAGTTTTTAAATATATAAGGATGCAGGTGACTATGCCCTCACCCAGAGAATCAGAATGCTTGGAGGATGAGCACTTGTAATTTTCAAAGTAGCTTCAAGGGACTTAGAGTTTGTATGATGCCGTCTGCTTAAGAAGAGCCCTGTATCATTTCCTGTTCTTGTGGGGATATGCAAATGACGGAATGAGAAAAAAAATATGCAAATGAGGACCCAGAAAAGTTGAGTGATGTATTTCAGGTCACAGTACATATAATAGCAATCTAAGAAGTAGCCTAAGGACCACTGACTTCTAACGCAGGATTTTTCCTTCTATAACACACCAGCTCTTTTAAAAAAGACCATTGCATAATGGAATTTAATTGCTTCCTTTTACTATTCACTTCCATTAAAGTTGTATTCTTCTCAGCCAAGGAATTATAAATAGCTTTGGAAAAGATTGTTTTTAAACGAGACCTGGCCTAAATGAGCCCATGGTACACATCATATGCTTTGCCTCGCAGGGACATCTTACTCCACAGTGACAACCACAGGCAGAGGCCCTGTTTCATTCAACACAAGGAAGAAAAGCTATCTTAGATCTCAGTGGGAAAGGTCCTTTTTAATCACCATGGGAAGTGATTTCAAACAGCAGGTATTTTTAGATTTATCTCAAAGCCAGAAGAAGTGTCTGTGTGTGCCTGTGGGAAGGAAAAAAGGAGAGAGGGGAAGATACAGAGACAGAGAGAAAAAGAGAGGTAGAAAGAGACAAAGAGAGACACACAGAGAGACAGAGGTGTCCAGATATTCATGTGTGTTTGTTAACATTTATTGTGTATATGTGTTCTCTCTTATCATATGGCAAATAATCATGAAGAAAACAGCAGAGAGAAGTAAAATAGGGCTTTATTAAGATAATTGCTTCAATATATACTTGAAGGTATTAACACCAGATAATGTGAAACAATAATCAGGAAAATATTTCACTCACTAACCCAAGCTATCTGGCGATACTGGTAACAGTCTGCCCTTTCAACATCAGATGAACTACTAGCAGACACCCTGTACTTTTCATTTAAGAAAAGCTCCAGGACTTCTCTGTTTCCAAAAATAAATAAATAAATAAATTTAAAGAAAGAATTAGGTTCCTTACAAAAGAGAATAATAGGAACACCAAACAGGTCAAATGATAGTACTATTTATGCCAGCCTGCTTTGAAACAATGATTTATATATACAATGCATTATTATGGGGTAAGCAATTGCAACAAAGTCGCTCCACCTCCTCCCTGGTTGCTGCAGGCCTCTCTGTTCCCAGTTCAACAGAAGCAGCATGGATGGATGCAGCAGGCTGTCAATCAAGGGGAGATAAGAATCCCTCTTCGCATGTGCTGCTGCTCCACTTTGGGGATGGCTCAAGTCTTCACACTGCACAATCACTGTTTCCTCTGGACTTTTAAGAAGGTTTGCAAGTACCTCTCTCATCCCTAACGTTTCATGATGATTTTGTCTACTGGCAGACGCTACCACAACCTCTAGCAAAACTAAACGATAACAAAATAAACATTTTGCTCACTTGGCGAGAGAGTGCCCAAGGGAAGAACTTGTCTTTTGGTGTTTTTTATTAATCATCTGCTGATAAAAATATACCTACGTAGAATGAAAATCTCCTCACTCCAGTGATAAGCAGTCTGACAATTTCCAAACATGTTGAAATCCTTTGGAACCAAATAGTTCTTCTTTCCATCCCCAGTTAAGCTGCTTTCTGGTTGGTGATCTCAGGCTGTTATTGATCTTAGATTTCTTCACCTGTGGAATGGGGTGAAGGACAATAATGACTTGATAGGGAGAGTTTTGCTAGAGGCGGGTCCCAGTGGCTCACTAGAGCCTACTGTGTACACCCTTTCCAAACTCTGCACTCTATAACATGACATTGCTAGTGGGAAACCTGTCATCTCTGGGGTATTACATCATAGAAATTGGCAAACACTAAAAATCTTTTTTTCTCCAGACAGCTTTAAAGATTTACCAGCACACCACTGCTCATAAGGTTGTGTTAAATTTTAAATGATATAGAGGATTTAGCACAGGTAAGTGTTTAGTCACTTAGAGTTACCTGCTCCCTTCTCCCATTTTTTTTTGTTTCCCCTCTGGTGAAGTTTGCACTTGTTCTCCAACATTTCTCAACACAACATTCAGGTTTTATCTGTATAGCTGCATAACTGAGACTATGTAGAAACAAAAAGGATTTTGGAGTCAGGCAGAGAGAGAGAGAGAGAGAGAGATGCCAGCCCATAGGCACTTACTGTATGACCACCAAAAATTCTGTACTGCCAGTGTGTTTCCTCATCTGATAAATAAATAGGAAAATACCTCCTTGCGGTTTGTATAAAAGAAACTGAGAGAGCAAAATTAAAGGTCAATTATTAATAAAGGTCAATTTAATAATAAATTAAATGCCAAGCAAATACTCATTGCTTGGCGTTTAGGAAAAATTTAATTTTCTTGCTTTTTTAAGAGAGACTCTAGAGACTTTGAATAACTAAAATAATTTTTAAAAAACAATAAATCTCCTGCTTTATTTGAAATGGTGCATTTCTGAGCATCCTCGGGAGGGTGTCAGGCTGTGGGTAGCAGCATCACACCTTCAAGGTGATGTTTCTCAGGCTCGTGCTTTGCTTATTCATCTTAGGACTTGGGGAAAACAAGGAAGTCCTTGGTAGTCCTGGGCAGACAGAACCCTGGATAAGGCTTCCCTGAAGGAGAGGCAAATATTTAGACAAAAATTGAATGGCTTTAAACCTACCTAAATGCTACTTTACAAATTGCCGTACAGAAAAAAAAAAAAATCAAATGTTCACTCTCATGAGTATGAATTACAATAGAAAAAAAAATGTAGGCTAAATGGGGAGAGATAAACACTTGTAAATGATGTGGATAATGGTGTTGGTAATCTTCAGCAAATAACATTTTGTGTATCAAAGAATATGCTCTTCAAATCCTAAAGGAAAACCAAGCAGTGAAACTGAGATGAATGTGGCTTTAGATTAAATGATTTTCACCAGGGTCATTTTAGCATGTGATTTTCTTTTGCCCCAACTGGCACACAAATCTGCTTTTCTATTTGTAAGTGAAGTCTTAGACACGTGTATAGCAGTAATCTTAGACACAGTCACCTTGGGTGGTTTAAATTTTAGTTTAAGTCTCATGTAATCTTACCCAGTTCACCCTCTTCTTATTCATCAAGGACTATTTACAGAAAAATAAGAGGTGGTGAATATATATCCTGTTGGAATTTTATAATAAAACAATCTAATTTACAAAGCCCTTTTCTCTTATAAAGGCATTGAGGGAGCTACATAATTAAATGGCTGTCATAAAATTAAAAGAATCTATTTCTAACCTCATTTGAAAAGTTAGCTGGAATCTTAACATAATAGCTATATTATTTTTGTACTTTTTTATTCCTATTTTTCTTCATGCATGCTGTAGCCTATTTCATGATTTCCCTTCACTGTTTCTTTTAAAATGCACATCATGCCATTAAATGCAAAGTGTTTTTGTATGTCCGCAAGAAGGAACATTTGAAAATATTCATGCCATACAGTAACCGACTGTTAATATGTCTAGGAAGGAATTAAAATATCCTAATACATAACTTGACAAACCATCAAGAGATGGTTCTTTATTTTTCTCCAACAAGTTGAAAGAAGAAAATAAATACATCAAATTAGTTTAAATTCTAAGATACAGTTATCCGGCAATTCCTCAACGTACCTACTATTAACCAGTGCCATTGCTGACCCTAATTCCCCAAGACCAGCAGGTATATGATCCAAACTATCTTTCTTCTGAAGTAATTTATGTGTCTGGGAATAATTTTGCTTTTTTTACTCTAATTATGGTGATGACTGTTTTTATGTCATCACAGGAGATCATCCGTTTTGCTCCTTTTACTCTCCTCTCAGTGCCTCTCCATGCTCAGGCCATCACTTTTCACCTCTCCAAGTTCTCTCTCTCCTTCTTCCCTCTCCCCACGCAGCCCACACAGCTCTGAGAGGCCATGTGATCATAGAGCCATGACTCACAGGCAGACTTGGAGAGCTGTCTGCGGGTATCCTGTGTCTTTGCACCCTCCCAACCACAGTGAGACTATTAATTCCCTTGGAGTCAATGAAAACTAACTGAAAAATATGATTTAAAGACAAACTGGGTCACTCGGGATTCTGTACAGGAAATAGAAAATGGTGTCAGAATTTAAATAGACAAGAACATCTTAAAGGGAATTTGGTGCTTCAAAAAATGTTTTGGAGAAAAACATTTGGTATGCCACCAGGAATGAGTTTCAGAGAGAAAAATATCAAGCTCACTAGAAATCTCATTCCTGTGAAACCACTACCAAAACTATTAAATTCAAGAAGAACACGTCTCAGCTGTGATCTGGGGAACTGGGCAGTCAGAAACCTGAAGCCTCCACCACAGTGGCCTCTTGTATGACTGCTTCCACTCACTTGGAAGGTGTGGATGTGACCATTGCATGCTACTGCATAGACTTCTTATTTTGACAATGCTATTACCATCTCAAAATCAGCCCAAAGTACCAGGAAGATGGTTTACATTTCACTTCTACATTGAAAGCATTATGAGAGGGACTAGGACTCAGCTGTAAATGAATCCAAGAAGTTCAGTCTTGGTTCCCTACCCTTTCACTCTACCCATCAGTACAGAAGGAGGGTGGATGGAAGTTTAGCAGCTAATTCATATCTGCTGTTTTAGTTCATGTACTAGTCAACGTTCTCTAAAGGGACAGAACTAATAGGATGTGCAGATATTTAAAGGGGAGTTTATTGGGAGAATTGACACATGTGATCACAAGGTGAAGTCCCACAGTAGGCCATCTGCAAACTGAGGATCAAGGAAGCCAGTCCAAGTCCCAAAACCTCAAAAGTAAGGAAGCTGACAGCGCAGCCTTCAATCTGTGGCTAAGAGCTGAAGAGACCCTGGCAAACCACTGGTGCAAGTCCAAGAGTCCAAAAGCTGAAGAACTCGGAGTCTGATGTTCAAGGGCAGGAGGCATCCAGCATGGGAGAAAGATGAAGGTTGGAAGACTCAGCAAGTCAGATCTTCCACCTTCTTCTGCCTGCCTTATTCTTTTTTTTTTTTTTTTTTTTTTTTTGAGATGGAGTCTCACACTGTTGCCCAAGCTGGAGTGCAGTGGCCCGATCTTAGCTCACTGCAAGCTCTGCCTCTTGGGTTCACGCCATTCTCCTGCCTCAGCCTCCCGAGTAGCTGGAGCTACAGGCGCCCGCCACCACGCCTGGCTAATTTTTTTGTATTTTTAGTAGAGACAGAGTTTCACCATGTTAGCCAGGATGGTCTGGATCTCCTGACCTCCTGATCCTGCCTGCCTCGGCCTCCCAAAGTGCTGGGATTAAAGGCGTGAGCCACGGCGCCCGGCCCTGCCTGCTTTATTCTAACAGCCCTGGCAGCTGATTAGATGGTGCCCACCCAGACTGAGCACGGGTCTGCCTCTCCCAGTCCCTGGACTCAAATGTTAATCTCCTTTGGCAACAACTCACAGACACACCCAGGAAAAATTCGCATTAAATACTAACCATTACAATTCATTTTCTGTTGCTTATAACAGAATTCCTGCAACTGGGTAATATGGTTTGGATGTTTGTACCCTCCAAAATCTGATGTTGAAATGATAACTCCAATGTTAGAGGTAGGACCTGGTGGGAGGTTTCAGATCATGGGGATGACTCTCTCATGAATGGCTTAGCACCATCCCCCTGGTGATGAGTGAGTTCTTTCTCAGTTAGTTCATGAGATTTCTTATTGTTTAAAAGAGCCTGAGACCTCCCAGCCCTTTTGCTCTTGCTCCCTCTCTTGCCATGTGACACATCTTCTAGCCATTCGCCTTCCTCTATGATTGGAAGCTTCTTGAGGCTTCATCAAGAGCAGATGCCAGCACCACACTTCCTGTACAGTCTGAAAAACCACAAGCCAATTAAATCTCTTTATAGATTACCAGTCTCAGGTATTTCATTATAATAATGCCACTGGACTAATACAGAAAATTGGTACCAAGGAGCAAGGCATTGCTATAAAGATACCTGAAAATGTGGAAGCAGCTTTGGAACTGGGTAATGGGCAGAGGTTGGAAGAGTTTGGAGGTCTAGGAAGAAGATAAGAACACGAGGGAAACTTTGAAACTTCTTAGAAACTTGTTAAGTGCCTGTGGCCAAAATGCTGATAGAAATGTGAAGAGTGAAGGCCAGGCTGAGGAGGTTTCAGATGGAAGTGTAGAACTTACTGAGAACTGGAGTAAAAGTCACCCGTGTTACACCCTAGCAAAAAACTTGGCTGCATTGCATTCACGCTCCAGGGATGTGTGGAGTTTTGAACTTAAAAGTGATGACTAAGAATGTCTTGTGGAAGACATTTCTAAGCAGCAAAGCATTTGAGAGTTGATCTGGCTGCTCCTAACAACCTATGATCAGACATGAGAACAAATAAATGACTTAAAGTTGGAACATATATTTAAAAGTTTGGATAATTTGCAGCCTAACCATGTGGCAGAGAAAGAAAAAGATTTTTGGGGAAAGGAATCTAAGCAGCCTGTGGAGCAAGTACTTGCTAGAAAAAATAGCATGACTAAAAGGGAGCCAAGTGCTAATATCCAAGACAATGGGAACAAGACCTGGAAGGCATTTCAGAGACCTGCCAGACAGCCTCTTCTATCACAGGCCTGGAGGCCTCAGAGGAGAGACTGGTTTCCTGGGCCAAACCCAGGACCTTACTTCCCGGAGCAGCCTTGGGACACTGCTTCCCAAATTCTAGCCAGTCTAGCTCCAGCCTCAGCTCAAAGGGGCACTAGTGTAACTCAGTTCACAGCTCCAGAGGGCACAAGCCATAAGCCTTGTAGGCTTTCACATGGTGTGACTTTTCAGATGCCCAGAATGCAAACATGAAGGTGATTCAGCAGTTTCTAACTACATTTCAGAGGCTGTCCGGAAAAGCCTAAGTGCCCAGGTAAAAGCTCGCTGCAGGGCAGAGCCCCTACAGAGAAACTCTACTAGGGTATTGCTGAAGGGAATTGTGAGACTGGAGGCCCCACACAGAGTCCCCACCAGAGCACTGCTTAATGGAGCTGTAGGAAGGGGACCACCATCTTTCAGACCCCAGAATAGTGGAGCCATGGGCAGCTAGCATCTTGAGTCTGGAAGAGCCACAGGCACTCAACTCCAACCTGTGAAAACAAACTTGGGGGCTGCACCTTGCAAAGCCACAGGTGTGGGATTGCCCAAGACCTTGGGGACAGACCCCTTGCATCAGTGTGCCCTGGATGCAGGACATAGAATCAAAGATTATGTTGGAGCTTTAAGTTTTAATGCCTACCCTTCTGGGTTCAGATTTGTGTGGAGCCTATTACTCCTTTATTTTATTTTGGAATGGTAATGCTTACCAAATGCCTGTGCCACCACTGTATCTTAGATGTGAATAACTTGTTTTAATTTTACAGGCTTATAGGTGGAAGATGAGTCTTAGGTGAAACTTTGGACTTTGAACTTGATGCTTGAAGAAGTTAAGAATTTGGAGGATTATTGAAAAGAGATCATTGTACTTTGAAATGTGAGAAGCACATGAGATTTGGGGGTCCAAAATGATATAGTCTGGTTATTTGTTCCCTCCAAATCTCATGTTGAAAGTGACATCCAGTGTTGGACATGGGGCCTGGTGGGAAATACTGCATCATGAGGACCCATCTCTCATTAACGGCTTACTACCAGCCCCATGATGATGAGTGAGTTCTTGCTCAGCTAGTTCACGTGAGATCTGGTTGTTTAAAAGAGTGTAGCAACCTCCACCCTTGCTCCTGCTCTCATCATGTGACACGCTAGCTCCCGCTTTGTGATCCAACATTATTATAAGATTCCTGAGGCCATCACCATAAGTAGATGCCAGCATCACACTTCCTGTATATCCTACAAAACTGTGAGACAATTAGGCTTCTTTTGAAAATAAATTACCCAGTCTCATATATTCTTATATAGTAACACAAACAGTCTAATACACTGGGTAATCAATATACAAATGAATTTATTTCTTACAGTTTTGGAGGCTGAGAAATCCAAAGTCAAGGGGTGGCATCTAGTGAAATTCTTCTTGCTTGTGAGGACTCTCAGCAGAGTCCCGGGGTATCTTAGGGCATCCCATGGCTGGGGGCTGAGTATACTGGCTCTGGTCTGTCTGCTTCTTCTTATAAAGCCACCAGTCCCACTCTCATAATTACTCATTAATCCGTTCATTCATGAATTGATTCATGAACCCATTCATGAGGGCTCTGTTCTCTTTAAGGCCCCACTACTCAATGCAGGCACATTTGAGATTAAATTTCAACATCAGTTTTGAAGTGGGCAAATCTCCAAACCATACTACCTGCCGTGTTTCAAATGTGTCCTCCAAAATTCATATGTTGGAAATTTGATCCCCAGTGGAGCAGTGTTAAGAGGTGAGATCTTTAAGAGGAGATTAGGTCATCAGGATACTGCCTTCATGATTGGAGTAATGTTACTGCAGGAGGGAGTTTGTTATAAAAACAAGTTCAGCCACTTCTTGCTCTTTCTTATCCTCTCTTGCCCTTTCGCCTTTCACCATGGGATGAAGAAGGATGAAGGCTCTCAGCAGATGCTAGGAAGATGCTGACATCATGCTCCTGTAATTCTCAGCCTCCAGAATTGTGAGCCAATAAATTCCTTATCTTCATAAACTACTCAGTTTCAGGTATTCTGTTATATCAGCACAAAATGAACTAAGATATTATCCATACATGATTTTCCTGGTACTATACTGAGCACTTTCATATGACATCATATTTAATTCTTACAAAAATTCTGTGAGTTAATAACTTTATCCGTATATTAAAGACAGAAAAATTGAGACTCGAGGGAAATAGGTAAGTAAATGTTGTCTACATATGCCAGACAATGCTAGATGATTTCCACTCTTTACTTCCTTCCTCCTTCTCATAGTCTTATGGCTATATAGATAATATTGAAGCTTAGAGAGACTAAATAGCTTTACCTATATAATATAGACATGACACAATTGCATTTCAAAAAGGTGTCTGATGACAATCTCCATAATCTCCTCATCAAAATATTATTCCAAAACACTGAAAAAATGCTATTGTATTTCTTTTGATATTAGGTATATTTTACACGATCAAAGTAATGTTTTGATTTGTTAATCCTAATTTCCAGAATAAGTAATCATGAGTAAAAATGTCTCACATTGCTCTCTAGGCCAGAAAGTAAATTGTCTGCATAAAAGCTAATGTTATGCAGTCTTTTGATGCAATAAAAATAGTCTTTATTTACATTTCTTTATATAGGGATGTGACATTTTGCTAAAAGAGAGTCAACTAACCTACAATATCCTAATTTATACACAAATACTCATACACTATAATGTGGATTCTACCATTTTACTTTATATACTGAATATAATAACTTTAAAAATATTGTTATTAACTGACCAATAATTCTTAAATTATTATGGTAACTAAATAAATTTACATCATTTAAAGCCAGGAAAATCTATGATGAATTGTATGTAGTCAAATAATAATTTTATTTTCATAATATCTGTCTTACAGTAAGAAAGTAATCTTCCAATAATAATGATGAAAAACAGAATCAGAAGCAGGACTTTATTACATCCAAAAAGCACGTAAGTGACTTAGACTCTTAGTGCTCATCATTCTGGAAGGTATCAAAATCTTCTCATTTATGATTGAGTGTACAGGGCTCAGTGAGTGCAGAATATACTTCAACTGAGCTCATTTGTCCTCTATAAAAATTTTCAGCAGACAAATAAAACAAAAGCCAACTTTTGCTACTGACTTTGAATTTTAGCTGGAAGGTCAGGACTTATGAACATGATATTCTGACAAGATGGTATTTTTGTGAAGGAGCGAATGTGAATGACCCATACAATATGCGATCTGGATTGGCAATGTACAAAGATTTGGCTAAGAAAATATTAAAAGTGTCTTTTTCAGGCAAGCTTCCAAGTAGCCTTTAGAAATGAAATCTGTTTTTTATATTTTTCATTACGGAGCAGGACTATTACAAAATTGACAACTAGATTCCTTTTTGCTAGTAACTAGCTTAGGTGTTTAAGTTGAGATGTCTAATCATGTTGTGGGAGAAGGACTGTCAAAACCTACAGCTAAATAATAAGTGGTATCAAAACACATGAAATCAGAAGAACACAAACAGCTTGAATTTTAATTCCTAGCATTCTTCTTTTAACAAAGGGAAGATGATTTTTTTTTCTTGGCTAAGGATTTGTTTCATTTTTATGTTTTTCTTTTCCCCTCACATACACACTCATTCCCCCCCCAAAATTGTGTTTGCCCTAATTCTGTGTTCATTTATGAATACTTTTTTTGAAGTAATTAAGGCATTCTGTATTAGTCAGAGTTCTTCAGTAAACCAGAACCATTAGGATGTGTGTGTGTGTGTGTGTGTGTGTGTATGTTGACACAGACATAAATATAAATACAGATATAAAGGTTTTGAGGCATTGGCTTATGTGATTATGGAGGTTAAGTCCAAAATCTGCACAGTGGGCTATCAGGCTGGAGATCCAGGGAAGAGTCAATGCTGTAGTTTAAGTCCAAAGACCCTCTGCTGGAAAAGTCCTTGCTTGGGGGAGGTCATTTTTCTGTGTTATTCATGCTCTCAGTCCACTGGATGAGACTTATCCAGTATGAGGCAGGGCAATCTGCTTTACCCAAAGTCCATGGACTTAAATGTTAACCTCCTCCAGAAACACCCTCACAAAAACATCCAGAATAATGTTTGATGAAATAGTATAAATGAAAGCAGGGGAAAGTCAACAACCTCTGAAAAATTGTGACAAAGAAAGAAAACATTTGTGGCATGACTCCGCATAATTTCTAGATACCTCCTCCCTCCCAAACCATTCTTAGAAAGTCATTTTATAGGAAAGAGTACAACCTCTTGAACATTTGCAGTTATTCCTGAATCTGAGGATAAGCATAGAGTAGTATTAATAGATAGGCTACTGAACGTTAAGAGAGAAAAGGAGACAGAGAAAGAGAAACAATAGAAGAAAAGGGAGGAAAGAGAGAAGGAGTGTGAAAAGGAGAAGAAATTTAGAAAGCCAAGCAAGTCACTTTCAAAGGGTAGGTGGGGGGGACAGTCCAGTCTTACTCTTGACATTCTAGGTCCTCCCAAAAAAATTGACAGAGATTGATTAAAAAGAAAATGAATCTCAAAAATAATATCCAATCATGTTTTCCTCCAATATAAAGACAATAAAAACATTTGAACAGGGAAGAATTTGGAAATATAGCTTGTATGAGCCTTTCTTAGAAAAATTATTTGATGGCAAAAGCCAGCTTTCCAAAATACGTATGTAGACATCACAGTGAAAGTGCATCTGCAACAATACAACATACAATATATTAAAAGACAGTAGAAAAATATCCACACAAAAACTCCATAAATGTTGTCCTGTGAACCCTTCTTGAAAAACCTTGCCAATGAACTATAACTCTCAGTGAGATGAATTACAATAAGAAATAAAAAAGTAAAAGAAGATAAGTACTGAATGAAATTAACTCTACTCTTTAAGACTAATAGTAATAGCTGTAAAATCATGAGTTAAATATCATAAAACTTGAGAAATCAAAATATTAAATTATAACAACAAATGAAAAGTTATCATCACTATGACTGTGTCTAGGAATTTTATCAATAACTTCTGTTTCTAGCTGTTTTACTTTTCTTCTGTTAATGTGACATTTTAAGTGTTTTTTTTAATCCAGACTATACAGTATGATCACATCTTTTTAAATTTATTTTTTTGCTCTATATTCTCATAACCTTTACTCTTTTTATCTACCTAGAGAAATAGCTGCAAAGATAGTAATATAATTGTGTCATTTCTCGGGAATTTTCCATGACATTTTTTATATTTGTTATGTTCTATGTTACTTAATTTTTAAAATAAAAACTTACAAGCTTCAGAAAAATCAAACAATAAATTATTATTTAAACATGCTGTTTATATAAGAAGAGAACACTTAACAAGTTCTTAAAAGTCTAAGAAAATGAAAAATGAAATTACCTTCAAACTAAACCTAAAGCACAGCAAACTGCAGTTGTCTTCTGGGTTTCAAAATTGTTTCCTCTTCAGAACTTCAAAAAAGTAAGAAAGCTCTTTGTTTATAACTCATCGTAATGAAAGAATAAGGGCCACATCCATGAAAAGGACCTAAGAAGGAATCCTGCCTTGCCTTTTCTGGTGTCTGTTTTTGCCTACAATCTCTGGCATTCTTTGGTTTGTGGCGGCATGGCTCCAATTTCTGCCTCTGTCTTCACAAAGCTTTCTCCTGTGTGCTTTCTCTGTGTGTTCAAATCTCTCTCTCCTTATAAGGACACCAGTCATTGGGTTCGGAAAATGCCCTAATCCAGTGTGACCTCCTTTTAACTTGACTGGTTTTTTATTTATTTATTTATTTTAAATTCAGTGTCTGCAAATACCTTATTTTCAAATAACGTTACATTCACAGATCCCAGGGATTAGGACTTAAACTTACCTTTTGTTCAATTCACAATAATTCTAATAATATTTACATTGAACCATCATTTTCTTCAATCTACAAAATGCAATCAGATATTATTCCACATAATATATTCATTTTTAAGCTTGTTTTACTTGTATCTTATAAGTTCTCTTTAGATAGTCACACTTAGAATTTAAAATCGCCTTTTGAGTATTACTTCCTTTAGAGCTTCATTTGGTTACTCTGTAAGAAGAACCCATGCCCTTACTTCTTTCATTCAGATAGGTTTCAAATTCAACCTTGAAATATTTTCTTCCTGACACTAGAGATGTGAGATTGACATTTCCTGTCTTAAGCATCTTTCTTAACTTTATTTCCTCAAACTTTTCACAGACTAAAGCTAACAGCTTTTCAAATTTCCATTTATGATTAGAGACAGGGAAATTCTAGAATCTGAAAATATTTTCAGTTTGAAGCGTAATATCTAGGTACATCTTCTTAACTCCAACATGCTCCTTGTAGGAAAGAGATGAGTGAATGAAACTATGTTTTATCTGAACATTCCCCTATTCAGAGTGACAGTGCATAAAAAATATGACTCAATGATTACCTTAATATTTGTTAACTGTGTATCTGCTTCAAGGGAAGCTAAAAGCGTTGAGGAATTGAGTCCTAAAAGTGTACCGTCCACGTTCAAGCAGGCATGACGGGGCTGCTTATTCTGCCTATACATGCTACAAAGAAGTAAGCTGAGAGTCAGGTGGGTTTGACCAACGAAGGGTAAGAGTGGCAGTCCACATCTACAGTTTACCACCACCTACCACGGAGCTTTTCTTTTAGTAATAAGCCTTATTTTTCTTTAGAAATAACTTCTCTCTTTTGTTCAGTTTTGGGGAAATCTCTTACATAAGGCATCTTCTACGCACTTGAAAAGAAAATGTACCTCATACAAAATATGTCAGATTGCTCCTTCTGCAATTTTGAATTATGGAAAAACATGATGAAAAAAAGAAAAAATATATAAATTATTCATTCCAATGACTGTGTTTTGATGCACAAGCAAGAAATTCCAGCTATTTAGATACCAGAGGTCCTTCTTCCTGGGCACTTTTTTTGTGAGTCAGTCTTTTTATTATTCTTTCCAGATTCTGTGAGGCACTACCTGTCTTTAAAAATTTGTGATTTCTGACTTGTGACCAGGAATCTGATTCTGTTATCTGTATCAAAGAACCCTGATACAGCAATTGATACTGAAGTAGGCAGTGAGTAAGCAGGTGTCTTTTATCATCTTATTTCATCCCTGCAATAGTTCAGTGAGGTAGCTAGTGGATTTTCTATGTTAGAAACAAAGAAAACGAATTGCCAATGTATTTGGTAATATTTATCTAATGTCACATAACTAGTTGCCTCCAAGATCAGGAACAAAACAAAGTAGTTGTGATTCCCAGTGCATTCCTAATTCCATTCAGCCATGTGGTCTCAAATACAGTTTTATAAAGTCTAATACATTGATGGCCTCAGTGGTTTGAAACTGATTGTTCAGAGGAAACAGTGGCTGCTACAAGAACTGAGCGACAGGCCGAGCTCAGTCTCTGACCCTTGCTCCATCCGGGGCAGTGCGGTTTTGTTTCTTCTATAAATAGAGGTTTCACACACATTTTCTTTAGAAAAATATGTTTCAGAAGTAAAATATCCTTTAAATATAAAGGCAAGATGAAAATATTTTAGATAAAAAATGATATCTTTCATGATTAGCAGATCCTTATAAAAATAAATAGGTGGACAGAAATTGATTCCAGAATGAAGCACAACTATGAACAACGATAAGAAAATGATAAATATGGCCAGGTGCTGTGGCTCACACCTGTAATCCCAGTACTTTGGGAGGCTGAGGCGGGCAGATCACCTGAGGTCAGGAGTTCGAGACCAGCCTGGCCAATATGGTGAAACCCCATCTCTACTAAAACTACAAAAATTAGCCAGGCATGGTGGTGGGCGCCTGTAGGCCCAGCTACTCGGGAGGCTGAGACAGGAGAATTGCTGGAACCCGGGATGTGGAGGTTGCAGTGAGCCAAGATCATGCCACTGCAATCCAGCCTGGGCGACAGAGCGAGACTCCTTCTCAACAACAACAACAAAAAAGATAAAGATAAATATGTGGCTAACTCTAAATTGATACTGATTATAGAAAACAACAATTAAGTTTGAAGGGTTATAAAATACAAGTTGAATTACTATACATTACATCAAAACACAAAAGGTAGAAAGAAAAAAATGTGATTTAAAGCCTTATCAGACCCTTGCATTGTTGGGTGCTGGTCAACAAAATTGTATTTGAATATAAATAAAAACACATTTGATATCTCTAGGATAACTCCCACGGAAGTACTTTAAGAATGTGTAACTAAAAACCTATTACAGGAAAAAAAATGGAATAATAAACATAATTCAAAAGAAAGCAAAAAAAAGAAAAATGTAACATAGAAAAGGTAGAACAAATATATCATAGTTGAAACATGTTATACTAATTGTATTACTCAGCACCAAGCCATCTTGCTTCTCTTTGGAACTTACACTACCAGATAAACTGATGTGGCCCTAAAGAGAAGCTCTGCAGTGTACCGGGAAAGTCTCAGGCGTGTCCATTCAACACACACTGTGAGCACCTAGTGAGCACCAGGTATTGTTGTAGGCATTGGGGTTAGAGTGGTGAACAAGGTAGGAGTAACCTGTGTGCATACAGACCTTACATTTTAGCGCGGAAGAAAGGCAATAAAAGTATAATGCAGTGCTAGTGGTGGTAAGTCATGTAAGGAGAAACCAACCAACAGATGGGGATAGAAAATGACAGGGTAACATCAGTGTAAATTTTCTTAGTTCGTAAAACGATTCCATCCTTGGGAAGACTGCCCCTTGCATGAGAAGTGTTTCTTCTCTGAGTACCATGCAGTAAACAGGGCCATTCTCTGCGGATCTGTTTGATAACGAACTGTGGTCACGGGGAAACTACTGACCACGTAAGGATCTCTGCCTGACGGAGACCAACTAGGGGAGGCTCTGCCTCCAGGGAAGTTACTGTCTGGGTGGTCTTTCAGTCAATAGAGGGCAGAGCAAATCAACACTGGCTTCCTCCTCTTTATTTTTATGTATGTATGTATGTATATATGTATGTATGTATGTAGGTAGGTATGTATGTATATATGTATGTATGTATGTATGTATGTATGTATGTATGTATTTCTGGCCAGAAGTTAGAATACTTCATAAGGTGTGGGAGACGGAATTCCAAAATGATTCCCCAAGATGTCCCCCTCCTAACACAATGAGATATTATGCCAATGGCTATTTATATTATTAGGTCGGTGCAAAAGTAATTGTGCTTTTTGCCATTACTTTAAATGGCCAAAAAAAACACAATAATTTTTGCACCAACCTAATACACAGAAAAGGAGATTTTTACAGATTAAATGACAGCTACGAATCAATTCACTTTTTGTTAATCAAAAAGGAAACTACCAAAGATACACGAATGCTGTTTTAAAATGCTGCTTGTGGTGATCTGTTACACACAGAGAGAAAACGAATACAATGATAAAAAACCTAAGTGATAGTGTACAGAATCTTGAATGCTTTCTATTTGCTATCAACTGTACTCCTGGTGTGGATAAGAAACATTTGCTGTCTGGTGCTGAGTTTCAGAATTTGTGGAGTGATGGGGTTAAACTAGCTGCTGTCTAAAATACCTCTCAACTTCCAAATTCTGTGATTCACTGGGTCCTTTATACTTCCCAGGAAACCTTCCATCACTACCTAAAAAAGGCATTCACGACAGCCACCCACATTAATAAAGGCGTCCTCATCACTGAGGATAATGAAATTGTCCAGAGTTGTCACACTAGTCTGTTTCAGTGGTTCAACTTGGGAGAACCCAATTCTTCTGATTTCTAATGTTCTTATACCTTCATTGTATCCATGGTTCATGTGAGGATATATGTTAACTTCATTTGTACTATTTTGAGAGATACCATGAATTTAGAAAATCTGCCTTCTGAAATGCTCTATAACTATGCCATTCAAGCTCACCCTTGGCCACATTTATATAAGCACCCTTATAAGCTACTAAATAGGAAATTTATTTTGGTATTTCGTCATCTGATCTACCACTTTTATGATTAAGAAGTTTTAGAAGAAATGTTTCAAATAAGCAAATGAAAGGACAATTACCTTGTTCAGTTTCACTGTTTCTCTATACATTTAACTTTCTCACCCTAGCCATTAACTCTAAGATTTTAGATTTCTAAATTCAAAGTTAGATTGAAAACCCTAAAATATCTGCTGAGAATGAGTAAACCATGTGCTGTTGAGGTGCAGGGTAAGTTTACTTAGGAAGCAACGAGAGTCCTCGCGCAGTCATAACACGGAGAGGGTGACAGTGGACACTTGTGATTGGTGTATGAAAATTGCCTTGTTTGACAGGTCATTTTTATTTGTGGATACACTTATTTCTACAAAAGCAGGATCTGCATTATATTATTATCACTCAATTGTCATTAACTATTTTTAAAAAATACACAGTTGCGCCTATTAGAGTATTTTTTATGAAAGATAAATCAAGAATATAGCACAAATAGCCCACGCTGACACCCATTTGAATATGACTAGCATTAGATAAATAAGGGAATATTGAAGATATAACCAAATATTTAAACAAAGATGCTTAACACCTCACTGGTTAAGAGAGCTACAATGTATTACTAGGCAATGATTACCGACATTATCAACAGAAATTGTTTAAGTAAATTACAGAATGCTCAGTTAGTAGAATAATATAGTCATTTAAAAAGAGGGTTTCTGTGTTAATTTAGAAAAACATATATTCAAAAGACTGTGAAAGCAGGTTAAAATTCTGCATACAGTATGAAAATTTTTATAAAATAAATGAATAGGAAACTAAGTAAGGTATACACCACATTTTTCTGTGGTTGTTTTTAAACAAAATGATTATGAGTAAATTATCTTCTCTTTGCTTAACTACATTTTAAAGTAACACAATTTTTAAGTTATATAAGTACTTCATTCGTATGTCATTAAAAGAAAGTTTTTAAAAACAGTTCTAAGACTATATCAATTCTGAATCTGTTACTAAATGCCATGCAAGAAGTAAGGGTATGCAATGGTGTGTGTTTGTGTAGTTTGTGTGTGTGTGATGTGTCTGTGTACACATGCATGTGTGCGTGCATGCCTCTGTTTGTGGAGGTTCATGCAGTACTGTTTGTGCAGTGTGTGTATACCTGTGTGTGTGGTGTGCATGTGTGTCTTCACATTGGTGTGTGTGTATGTGCATGGAATGGCATGTGAGTGTGTATGGTGAGTGTGTATACATGCACACATATGCATGTATGTGTACATGTGTTCACCATCATGTCAATGATCTTGGTTAGCACCATTGCTGAGGCGAAGAAACTGTGTGTGTTTGTGCGTGTATGTGTGTGCATGCACAGTGGTGCATGTGTGTGGTATGTGTTGTGTATGCATACATGTGTACACATGTGCATGCAATGGTGCATGAGTAGTGTGTGCCTGTGTTGTGTGTGTGTATGGGTGTGGGTGCACATGCAGAGATGTGTGTAGCATGTGTGTGTGTGGTGCACATGCCGTGGTGTATGTTATGTGTGTGTGCAGTGGTGTATATTTGTGTATGTTTCCACACATGTCCGTGTGTGTCCCTTTCTTTTCAATGACCTTGTTTTGCACCATTGCTGGGTGAGCAAGGTGGGACAACCTAGGGGGCAGTAGGAGACCAGGCTGACCTTCCCAGTGACTCAGCTCTCCCTCAGTCAGACACAGGAAGATGTAACCAGAGCCTTCCTGACTCCTCTGCATAGGAAGAGCATCCTTTGCTTTCTTCAGTAAAGCTGGCTTCCTTTCAACCAACACAGCACAGAGCTGTATGAGCAAGCACTGACAACCTTGGCTAATGGGAAGAGATTAAATTGAAAGAGACGATCAGTAATGGAGTTTTTCGTAGAATAAGCTGGAGAATTTCCGGTGATAAGGTGATAAGAACGCTTATAAGGAGGTCATCCAGAGAGTTTCTCCATAGCACTGTCACACTAAATACAGTGGCCACTTGGCCACTGCTCATGCCATGAGGGACTGGAAGCTGTAGACTTTGGAAAAAGAAATGCTGGGCCAAGATTTACAGAGACGCATAACCAGACAGAAAGGAGGCTGTGATCCAGAATCTTGGGTACCTGGTCCACATCTTGACAGTGCCCCTAAATGGGGATTTTTATCTCGGGCAAGTCACAGCCTCGGAAGCAATGGGTTATGATAACACCTCAAGTTTTTCTCAAAGGATCCAATACGTATCCTTTATCTGATGACACTTTTGCGCTTTCAGAATATGTGGTGCATTTTAACACAATGAGGCAATTTAGATTTCTGCTTTCCTAAATCTTTACATCATAATTTATGATTATTTCACATCTTTGCCTTTCCTTGAAAAAAAATCAGATTAACTTATTCTTGAACTTACATCCTGTCTGTTCCTTGCAACTTCAACTTGCTTTTACTTGAGAATGGTAACTAAGTGCCCATAGAACAAGTGTACGTGTCCGTATATCTTTTCTTCTCTGTTGCTTCGCTAGAACAGCTAAAATTTACCTTGCCTGTGGATCTTGTGATATATGTATCACTATATCTTGCTTTCCATTCATTTATTTTACAAATATTTATTTGGTGCTCATTATATGGTACATATTATCCTAGGTATGGGGCAAATAGAGCTGGTTTCTACTCTCAAGAATGGAGGAGACAGATATTAAACAATGCATGCCTAGCTGTTGGATTTTAATTGAGATAAGCTCTCTGTAGAAAAAGTGCAGGGTGCTAGGTGTGTCTGAGGCTGAATTGTGTCCTCTTCAAAATTCATATGTTAAAACCTTAACCCCCAGTACCTCAGAATGTCCCTCTATTTGAAGATGGAGTCTTTAAAGAGGGAATTAAGGTCATAAGGGTCCCTAATTGGATAGAATCTGTGACCTTACAAGAAAAAGAAATCAGGATGCAGACGTGATGTTAGTGTAGACTTGTCAGATAGTTTGAAGTCAGGTAACGTGATGCCTCCAGCTTTGTTCTTGTTGCTTAGGATGGCTTCGGCTCTTTGGGTTCCTTTTTGGTTCCATGTGAATTTTAGAAAAGTCATTTCTAATTCTGTGAAAAATGACACTGGTAGTTTGATGGAAACATTGCTGAATCTGTAAATTGCTTTGGGTAATATGGCCATTTTAACAATATTGATTCTTACTATCCATGAGCATGGAATGTTTTTCCATTTGTTTGTGTCACCTCTGATTTCTTTCAGCATTGTTTTATAATTCTTCCTACAGAGATCTTTTGCCTCCCTGGTTAGCTGTATTTCTAGGCATCACTTGATAAACTTTACCAAATGCAAGTGGGACTTACTCAAAATCTATTTTCAGGTGCAGAGAAATGTGACCGAAGTGACACACACAATCCCATTCCCAAGAGGCACAGCTGCATTATCCCTTATCACACTCTTCCTAGTTGTCTATCATAAACAGATACATTAATAAATATCTATAGCTGTTTCTTAAATGCAATCTGTAAGCCACCTTCATAAGAATTGCCCAGATGTGGCCAGGAGCAGTGACTCATGCCTGTAATCCCAGCACTTTGGGAGGCTAAGGCAGGTGGGTTATTTGAGGTCAGGAGTTCGAGACCAGCCTGACCAACATGGTGAAACCCAGTCTCTACTAAAAATACAAAATTAGCCAAGTGTGGTGGCACTTACGTGTAATCCCAGCTACTTGGGAGGCTTAGGCAGGAGAATCACTTGAACCTGGGAGGCAGAGGTTGCAGTGAGCCAAGATCGTGCCATTGCACTCCAGCCTGGGCAACAAGAGTGAAACTCCATCTCAAAAAAAAAAAAGAAGAAGAATTGCCCAGATGCTTAAAAGCCAGTTCTTGTGTCTGAACAAGTCTGTTGATGTCTTTGTTGAGATTGAGTCCTGGGGACCCACATTTTAAAATGCTTTCAGCCCATGATTATCTTGATGTGTGTTAAGACTCATAGCTCGATGGTTATAGTCCTTCTCTCTACCATCTATAGCTCCCCTCTCTTTCTCTGTCCCTCTCTGTCTCTGTCTCTCTGTCTTAGGCACTGTCCCTATTGCCTTACATGTATTAACTAATTTATAGGTGTTAGCTAAGAGGACTGGGTAAATCTTACAGCTTCTCTTATTGAACCACAGTCTGAGCATGTGCCAATTACTTACAGCTAAATCTATTTTATCTTCTTATAACTCCATAAAGTAAAATAGAAAAGACACATTATCACAAAAACTTAATAGGTTAACAAAGTAAGAAAAAAAAATTCAATAAGTATAAGTGAAGTTATGCAAGTTTCCATCAGCTCTGGAACTCCCATTTCCCAAACTCACTGCAATGGTTTTTGTGAGAGCATCAGACTCTTACTCAATGAATGTGTACATTGAGCAGCTAATAGCAAATCATCCATCATCATGTGCACACGATAGAAATTCTGCACTATGATTTTTCTCCACAGTGACACATAAAAAGATTGTTTGGCTAACTAAAGCCCTGGTTACTGAAGGGTCCCTCCTGTGAGCAAACCTTATGAGGCTTACCCTGGAGATGACTAAGTCTGGCTCTATGATTCTACAAGACATATACTAATTTTCTTTCTTAGATTTTTATTATTTTCTCTGCACTTTTAATGGCAGGTAGAGTTTTAAGCCATCTTTTCTAATACACATGGTTTACCTGTACTCAAAGATTTCTTCCATAAAGAACCTTACAGCTGGTCTGTGGTATTTTATGAAAAAAAAAAAAAGAGAGAAATAAAACATCTCTCAAAATGCATCCTGAAAAGAAATAGGAAACACAATATTAGAATCCACAGTTAGGATCCACAGCACTAATTTCAATCAGTTCCACTCTACTGGCCCTCCATGAATTATTAATAAAATAATCTGTTACATTTCAAATTAAAGGGACTGAAAGAAGCCCAGAATTGACCTCAATGAAAGAAAGCTAAACCAAGCGAAAATTGAAAAAAGGCAACTACACAAATCTAAGTGTTTGTAGGTCAAATGCATTTCTGCAAAATTTACGAAGAGAATATTACAGACTGTTGGCTGCCATGACTTGCCTAAATGTCAGTGACTTGAGGCCAATCACCCTCAGAGTAAGGACATGGAAGTGTTACAAGATACTTCGAGTGTCACTTCACCAGCCAGAAATCTCTGTGGCCAGTGACGCCTTAGCCCAAGTTTTGTTCAGGCCCACTGGGCCCACTCAGTCTGGTAGGCTGCGCTCAGCTCACGCTACCAACCTGGATCTCATGCCTGCCGAGGGTGAGGGGAGTGGCGAGAGTGTGTGAGCAAGCATGCTTGGAGTCTGGCCACTGTGCACAGCCAGGCACACTGGCTGCAGTGTGGTAAGCAGCTCCAAGAGCTGGCACAAGCGCCGGCTCACTGCTAGGCTGTGGCTAGACCAGGTGCACTGCAAGCAGCTTCCACGGCTGGCACTGGGGAACACGGTGGCACCCAGAAGCTTAGAGATGCCAGGAACTGCAGAAACCCAAAGAGGATTGGGGAGCTCCTAGGTCTGGGATCCCTGAGGGACCATAGCTCTTCTCTCCTTCTTGTCACCCGCAACATGGTGAGCAAGGAGGGTGTTTCAGCCTGTTTATGTTGCAATTCTTTCAGCCTCACCATTTGGCAGGTCCCAAGTTCTTGTCCTGTGTGCCCAGGAAGAATGAGGTATGTGGATAAGTGGAGGGACAGCAAGGTGAAGAGAAGCTTTATTGAGCAATAGAACAGCTCAAAGGAGACCCTGGAGAGGGTGGCTTCTCTCCATAGCCATGGCATCCCAACAGGTGCTCAGCTCTCAGCAGAGGGGAGGCCCTGGAGTTGGTAGCTCATCTCCGCAGGCAGGTCATCCCTTCCTCTTCTCAGCTCTCAGAAGGGGGGAGACCCTGCGGTGGGTGGCTCCTCTCCACAGCTGGTCATCCTGTCATCTCTCTTTTTGAGTCTGGCTTAGTTGGGGGAGGGGAGGAAGGGGGGATTTTATGGGCTTTAGAGGAGAGGAAGTGTGTGCTGATTTGTCCATGGGTGACCATGGGTGGGCCCAGAAAAAGCACCATAAGTTTCCACTCTGGTCCACAGGGCAGGCAGCCAAGGCCCCAGGCTTCAGGCCTTCCCTGGCTTGAAGGTGGGGCTTCACCAGAGACCTGCCCCTTTCCACACAAGGGCCTGTCTCCTTCCATCACTCACTGTTCATCCAGGCTGGGCATCCAGGGTGTTCCTGCCCAGGGGAGCCTGCAGGCCAGCATCAAGCTACACTTAGCACCCCCTCGGCCTCATTCCTGTGTTCCTTGGCACCCAAAGTCTGGAGGGGGCAGCATGGGGCTGGGGTGTCAGCACTGCTGAAGGCCTGCACACACCTGTCTGGGTTGTGACAGAGCCTGGGCTCGACCTCAACTCCCCTCCAAGATCAGAACAGCGTCCAGGAACAGGGAGAGGCCAGGCAGCAGGAGCAGGCACTTCAGAGCCTGTGGGGATGAGGTGGCCATCCTGGGTCCCCGAGAGTGCAGAGATGCCCCAGCCAAGGCTTCTGCAGCTGTAGCTGTGCCAAAGAGGGCTTTCCTGCCTGCTCCTGGCCCCCAAGAGCACAGGGAGGTCCAGGTCCACAGCTGTGGCTTGGCAGCTGCAGCTGCACCCAGGAAGCATGAGGCTCCCATGCTTCCAACTCAGAAGGGGGCGGGGCTTCTATTTCCTGCTCCCTCCAGCTCAGTGGAGCACTCAGCCCCAGCTGTGCCTCCCCCATTGCAGCTGATATCATGGTCGCAGCAGCTCCAGGCAGATTGCCACTGCTATCAGAAGCCTCAATCCATTTTCTTCTCACCAAGTGTGCCCTCAGTCACAGTTCTGTTATTAGTAGTAGTGGCTAAGACAGCCTCAGAATCCTGGATTACTTTTAAGCAATACAATGTTTTCCATTTAAAAAAAAAAGCCAGTAATGTACAGGGAACTCTACAAATAGATATAACACAGTCAAAAAAATAATTTCTGCCTTTGTTCAAAATTTTTGTAGTTCATTTCAGCTAAACCAAGGGCTAACGAAATTTATTGCTTTTATTTTCCTCTAGTTTGTTTCTTTCTACATTCTTAGAAAGCAAACTTAGTTCTCTAAACTCTGTATAAATGGCTTCATTGATTTCAGGTAAAAAGATAGATAATACCTTGAAATTATCTTTGCTCTAAAGGCACATGTCTATATTTAAGACATAATATGTGAATTAGTTATGTAATTATTTTCCATAAATGTTTAAATAAAGCACTATATACAAATTGCATATGAATGCATTTCTAAATCAATGCCACTCTGCTTGCTAATAATGAGTATTCGTTGTTGTGTTATTGTTGAGTTTTAGCTGTTCTTTGCATATTCTTGAGGGACTAAGTGGCTAAGTTGGCTGGACTTCCTGGGTCAGTAAGGACTTCCCTAAGGGGACTTTCCATTAAGCCAAAAGGAGTCACAGCCGCAAGCTAAGGGATTGAAACTTCAACCAATCATAGGGAGTTTAAGCTCTAGCTGCAGCCTGATGTTTTCAACCAATCAGGCCCGCCAACCCACCAGTGGATAGAAAATAAGCTAATTCTATAGGACAGAAAAAGGAAAAGGGGAGGGGTCATAAGGGGATATAAGCATAAGACACCCAAGCCAGAAACAAGAAGCCTTTTGGGTCCCCATCCACTGTGTGGAAGCTTTACTTTCGCTTTAGTTTTACTTTGGCTTTCGCTTTGATAAATCTCATCGCTGCACACTCTTTGGGTCTGCACGTTTCTCTAATCGAGCTGTAACACTCGCCGCTGTGGTCCATGGCTTCATTCCTTGAAGCCCGAGATACCACGAACCTTTTGATCGAGAAAAGAACTTCGATCCGGAGAAGACTTCTTGTCTCATTCTGTATGCACATCATTTATCCAGTGTGTGCTTTGCAAATATTTCTTCCCAGTTTTTCAAAATTCTTTTCTCATTGTTTTTCAGAGAACAAAATATTTGAATTTTGATTAAGTACAATTTTTTTATAGATTTATTTTGTTGTATTTTCTAAAAACTCTGCCAGTCCAAGTTCATACACAATTTCCCCGTTCTCTTTTAAATGTTTTATAGTTTTACATTTTCCACTTAGGTCTATGATCAAATTTAGTTAACTTTGTACAAGATGTGAGTTGTGGGTTAAGTTTGCTGTATTTATTTGTTTGTTTGCATATAGACATCTAATTGATGTGGAACCATGTGGTGAAAAGATGACTTTGATTCCATTTTCTTTTTTCACCTTTTGCAAAACTCAGTTAATTATATTTGTATGAATCTATTTCCGGTGTGATGCCCAAGTAGAAAAAAATAGTATTAATTTTTCTGCTTATATCCCCTAATTGTCAACTCAATGGTCTCATATTTCCCTTTGATTCATCAAGCATATGTTCTTTGAATTTGTGAATGTATTTTCAAAAGAAGTGTCTGCTAAATCCTGCTTCTGAAGACAATTATATTCAGCTTCCACTGATTTGTGTTTTTATTATGTGTCACACTTTCCCTTTTCTTTGCACATCAGTAATTTTTCTTTGAAAACTGAACACAGAAAATAATACATTGTGTTAGGTTTAAATTCCATTGTGTTTTTCTGAGAGTTATTAGCTTTCTCTTCTAATTTTTAACTTTCCTAAACTAAAAATGTAAATTTTGTCACTCCAAAATAAGCAGCTGCTAAGACCTGGGCTTTGCTCTGGTAACTTCCCCTGTAGTGTTGCTGTAGATTGTGAGCTCTCCCTCCTGTGAATCTTCCCTGTGCCTGTGAAATTGGTTCTTCACCCAAGAACTGAAATAGAGATGAGGCTCATCCTCTTTTAGGTTCTCTTACTTCTGAAAATTTTCCCCTGATTTCCAACTTTGATCTCTGTAGTCCAACACTTCATGTTCTCTGTTACCTAAATTGTACACGGACTCTGTTAAGAAATTCATCGAATCACAGTTCTGGATCCGAGTAACTCCATCTTTCCACAGTAGATTCCTCTCTACTCTGCTTATTTGGTCTTGGACATTTCTCCAAGAACAAGCAGTTTAGCTGTCATTCAGATATTTGAAGAATTTACGCATTAAATTTGGGTCCCACGTCTATGTTTCTTGTACTACTGGGATTTTTTCTTTAAATGTTTCCATTTTCAGGTGATTTCCCATTCTTGAATCACGATCTCTGAATTTTTTTTCCTGGTAAGCTTGCAGAGTGCCCCCATCCACCCCTGCCATAGCTCAATGGGGTGGGCAGTGCCATCAGGCCTGAAGCCACTGGTTCATAATTCTTAACATTCATCAAGTTTTTTGAGATTATTCCATCGTCTTTCTTTGGTCAGCTTTAGGAAGTTTACAAGTTATCATTTTTATAATTTCTATTTGCAGATGGTCTACAAGACAAATTCGCTTGTCCACCATTACAAGAAGCCAATAATTCATTTTTATATTTAGGCTTCACCAGTTTGATTATGACATACCTAAAGAGTGTGTGTGTGTGTGTGTGTGTGTGGTGTTAATGCTCTCTCAAATGTGTGGAGCTTCCCATGTCAGTGGCTCACTACTTTTTAAATCAATTTGGAAAACTACAGGCAAGATTCCTCAAATATTTTTCACCCCATTTTCTCTCTCCTTCATTACTAGGACTCCAACATCAGAGTACTCAATATTAACTTGCAGGCTCCTGCTGATGCTCAGTTTTATTTTATTTTGTATTACTGATTTATTTTCAATTTGTTCTCACTCTCCTTTATTTAGAATAATGTCTAGTGATCTTTCCTCAAAGTAACTGATCCTTCCTCCTGCGGATCGAATGTGTTATTAATCGCATCCATTGAGTTTTTTGTTGTTGTTGTTGTTGTTTTTCAGATGTGTGTCTTTCAGTTGTAGGATGGCAGTTTCTATTAGGCAGCTTCCAAATCTCTCCTGATGTCTCTGATTTCGCCACTCATTTTTTCGATTTCTTGTAACATCTGGGTTGTTTAGAGGTCTGATTCACCAATTTATTGACTTTTCACTATGGACCACATTATCTTTCTTTTTTTATATTTCTGATAATTTTTGATAGTATTTGAGATACTGCATTTAAAAGTAGGGTAGAATTGACAGTAAATAAGCATTGAAATAACTAGAACTTTCCTTATTTTCTGTCATCTTTCTTTTTCATTCAGTTGGCATTTACGTAAACCCCATGGTGTACAATTTATATTACAACACTCTAGAGTTGAGTTTCCGTTGTCAGAAATTAGAAGTCCTCAGGGCAAGTGAGTGGGAGAGTTTTAAATGTCTTAGGAGAGACTTAAAAGACTTCAGAGGAGACCTGATGGCAATTGCTTTTGTGCATCAAAATTCATTTTGCAATACCAGTACCACTCTAGTTTTAAAATATCCTATTTCACATACCAGGCTGTCTCTAAGCAGGAAATACCTTCAGATAAAAATATGTGTTCAAGAATATGGTTCCAAAAATGCAAGAAAGGCATGTCTAGTAATAATACCTCTAGTCAGAATTCTGGGTGGCAGACAGAAACTCTCAGAGGAAGGGTGACTGGTATCAACAATCTTCTTGTTAAAAGTTACACATGTCCCCAAAATACCCTCAGTGTGTATAAAAAGGTAAAATTTGATTTTATATGAAGAAATAATCAAAATATTTCAAATGAATATATTTTTGTCTATAGTATTAGGAGTAAGACTGTGGCTTGTTATGGCCAGAGACCAGAAAAAGAAGTCCAAAGTCTGACCAGACATTTGACTCTTTCACTTTTCCAAGTATCAAGGGATCTGTAATTTAGAGAAGAGTATTGAAGTGGGAATAAAGTACCATTTTACTATGAGTCCACAAAAATACTTCTCTAGTATATTTGGACTGGGTCATGCAAAGGCTAGTCCTTATACTCCAAAATCATGTTAGATTTGCTGATACTGTTCAGCCTCAAGGGAAAAGAAAACCAAAGAGAAGAAAAATGAAAAGATGACACTTTGTAGACGTCAGTTCCATAATTTAACCAGCTGCTTCTAAAGTAATATTGCTTTCCTTCATCTTATTTTTCTCTTTTATACACTTAGTCAATTTTACCTAGTATTAATATTCTAAACTTTAGAATACATTGTCCTGTTAATCCATTTACTCAATAATTTTACAGTCAAAACCAAACCAAGTATTTATTTAGCATCTCAGGCATGAATTATGCTTTAATGATTTTTGTTTTTATCTACAAGTGTTGTGAGAGAGCACAAAATGTCTTAAAATCATAAGGTTCTATGAGTTTTGATGAGTACAATGCTACTAACCACAGGAAATACTTCATGCAAATGTGTGATGTGTATAGATATGAAACTGCTTTTTCCAAAATATTCTTTACTGAGACTTTCTCATGGCATTTGGCTAATCAAATAATAATTATCAAATAATTATTAACATATATACTAATATGAAATCAGGTTGACATGTAAAATGTATTTTTATGCATGTTTTAATTTCAAAGAAAGTTAGAGAAAACATTGTTTAATAAGAAGCTAAAGGTAGTTGTCCAGGATTTTCATTATCTTACACAAGGAAACTGTTTTACCAATGATTCCGTCAAACTTACGGAATGTTAAATGGGAAAAGCAATGATGCTGTACTTGTTCTCAGAAGGTACAGCAAAGATGAGTTTTACAAATAACCAAAAAAGCATTCAATTTGAATATGTTAAGTTTAAAAAACACACAGCCAATGATGATAATGTCTGAAGAATTTTATCGACTACCCGAGTTTAAGTAAATGCTTTGCATCTTGTTATCTCAAGAAAACAGAAGTGAACCTTTCTGAAATTAACTTGCCTTTACGTGAATTGAATGGTATGTTTATTCAAGAATGAAGAAGACTCGTCTGCTTTTTTTCCCCTCAGTATTAGTGGAGTCTCTTTGCTTGGCACCACATTCATGCCAATCAAAGACGTCTTTAGTTCAAGTTCAGGGTGAAACAGGAATTGCAGTTGCATACTTTGTACTTATAAACTATCAGTGTGGTGCCAGCTCTTGAAAGAAACAGACTTAGTTTTTGGCATATTACAGAGAGGACAATTGTTCAAAGAAAAATTTTAAGGCAAAACATTTAGGGTAATGTTGTATAAATAAGAAATAAGACTTCCTGGAACTTTGGATCTTTTTTTTTCCTTCATTTTCTTAGCTCTGATTCTGCCTTGCAAGTTTTTGCTTATCGGGATTCTGTACAATCTCATTATTTCCTCTTGGCACTTTCTTTAGGCAAGGCAACAGCTGCACAATATTGATAAACTCTAAGGAGGCTAGAATGCACTACAACTGCTATGGCTTCAATCTAAATGGAACATACACAGAAACGGAGTTGGCATATTTCTGTTGTGAAACCTTCATCTCTCTCCTACATTGAAAATGCATTGTCTAAAAGTTGTGCATAGTAATTTTCTCAAAGTATCTTTATTCTAATCTTATATTTTCACATTTAGTACAGTGTATTACAATTGAACGTGAGAATAAAAGTTAGATCTCAAAAATGATGAATAATTAAATTGTCAAGATGGGTGTATAAAAATATTTCTCAATAATATCACATCTTTTTAAAGCAGATCCAGCTTCTTTCAATCCAAACCTAAGCCATGTATTGATGCCTTATTAAACAAGTCAGATCAGGAACAAAATACAATGACCAAGCGTAAAATAGCAAGTGAGCTCACAAAAGAAAAGGAAATGATGTATAGATTCCAAAAGTAAAAGTAAAGCACTAAATAATAATAATAATAATAAAAACACCAAATAAAAAGGAAACTGGAGACATTTTCCTTAGAATTCAGAGAGAAAAATATTTAAAAAGATAAATAGCTCTTTAAAAATGCCAATAGGAAGACAAATGATACATATAGTAAATATCCAAAAATATTACAGTCAATAAGTATAAAAAACACTTAATCCATCATTAATCAAAGCCATGCAAAACAACATCCTATTAATAGTACTGAAGGTTCATAAAGATAGGCGCCATCAAGCCCTGATGCAGAGACTATTAAAATTATTTTCTTAAGCATTCTGGAGGGAAAGTTGCTGATGTACATCAAGAGGTTATCATTTTAACTGTTCATGGCTTTTCATCCAATAATTTTACTTACAGGAATCCAGGCTAAGCAAATTTGTTCATAGAAGTAAATGATCAGATAGAATGCTCATGGAACATTGATATATAGTTGTAAAAGATTTCACACAACTTCAATGTCTGATACTAGTGCTGTCAGAAATTAATATATGTATATGTTAGAATATTATATATATATATAAATAGAAGATATGCTTTAAAAGGACCTGATTAAATAAGTCAACATAAAAGGCATAAGAAGACCACCTTCAAATGTGTATTTTTCTGTTTAAAGACTTCTAGGTACAATTTGTAGACTGCAAAAAGAAAATATGAAGCATGACTATAATTAATGAATTGTATAATTTACTTCATATTTTCTATATTTTCAATTCATATTCATTTCTTAAAAAGAAAATTATGTATTTCTTTTATAATCACAAAACAATAGAGGTCATGATTGTATCTTACTCTTGGTTCTGCTTTTGAGTTACAGAGCCCAACATGGTTCTGGCAAATTATAGGCAATCAATTAAGGTCCCTTGATTTGATACATTATTTGTTTAACAAACTAAAAAAAAAAGAAAGTATTTCAGATTTAAAAGCATAAAATTTATTTTTAAGTGGACTCACTATTAAAATATAAGACTAATATTTGCCATATTTTGGAGGATAAGAGATAACAATGGGAACCAATTTAACATATTTATAAAAAAAATTTAGGGCTAGGCCTGAGGATTCAAAATAAGGCAACAAAGAAACTTATATTAGGGGAAGGACCATCTTCTCTTGCTGATTTATCACAGGTGCAATGCTATGGATAACAATCATTATAGATAGTCTAATACAATAGTAAGGTACTGATTGCAAGGAAATGTCTTATACAATTGTGGGGCTGGTTGGACAAGTGCAAAATTTGTAGCAAAGGTGGTCAGGAGAGACGGGCTGGAGCTCTTGGCACCAACTGATGTTGCTGTCCACAGGCAGGATTTCTTCTTCTCTAGGGAAACTCAGTTCTTTCCTTCATGCCCTTCAACTGGCTGCATCAGACCCTTCCAGATTTTCTAGAATAATTTCCATTACTTAACTGGTAATAAACATTAATTGCATCTGCAAACTACCTTCCTAGCACCACCAAGATTAGAGGTTGATTGAAGAGCTGGGCCTAGAGCCTGGTCAAGCTGCCACATTAAACTGACCATCACAAGGAGGTAGTCTACTGCAATAATTAAGACTACATATAGGATTCTGGTGAAGTTACGGACACAGAAATTGAGGAAATTTTTTTTTTAAAAAACATATATTATATTGCCCAAGAGGCTATCAAGAAAATTGCTTGGTATGATGACACAGGAAAAGAGATGTAGAAAAGCTTTTCTCTGAGGTTTTATCTTGCATTTGTTAAATGAGATGGTTATACAGTAAGAAGTTAGAGGAAGAAAAGTAATTAAATTGGTGTGTTTGCAGGGCATGATGTGATGTGTGATGAGGAGTTGGAAATTTGTATCTGGAATGCAGATGAAATGTAATGAAGTTCCACTTACTACAGAGTTTGAATGCATGGACATTTTTTCTACGAGCTTTAATGGCTTTCTCAGAACTTTCAGTATTGGTGTAAATAAGTCATCAGTCACTGCTTTTGGGGACAAACAGAAAGGAACAGAGAGCTTTACAACTGAAATCAGAAGGGAGGAGGATAATGCAGAATGGAAAAAGACATTCTGGGGGTCAAGCCTTGAGGGAAAGTGACTGAAGGAAAATAAATGCGGGTTTTAGAACATCATTCCTGAATCATAAATATGGGATGAGTAAACATTGAATAGTTTAGGATGCATTGCTCACTTTCAGCTCTAAAATACTTTGCTGCCTTTCATGTGTATTCATGTTTCTTGGCTATGTGCCTTTGGTGGAGACCAGAGATTGTGGTTTTATTTCATATCTCTCCCTTTTCTCTTCACACCTCTTCATACCTAAGACTCAACACAGCACCTCATGTAAGGATAGTGCAATTGAAAATGCTTTTCAAATGAATGAAAACATGGAGGGATGAATACATGTTGAATGTGTCCAGGCATCCTCGGCAGGATTCCTTCGAATCCTAGGTGCTAAGTAAGTTTGATTTCTATTACTTGCATATAAAATTGCCACATACTTAGTGGCTTATAATAATACAAATGGATTATCTTACAGTTCTGTAGATTAGAAGCCTGACGCAATAAGAAAACAACAACAAACCAAAATGGTACTAAAAGGAAGTATGATTCTAAGCCCTCTTACTGCATTCCTTCCTATCATCCTCCTAATAAGCCTACGAGTTGTTGATATTCTCATTTTTGTTTTACTCATGAGGAAACAGACACAGATTAGGTAGAGTGAGTTGCCGTCTAGGTCACGGTGGTGTGGGGTAGGGTGGACGTAAAGCAGGGGTGAAAGTCCACGTCCTCTCATTCTCTTACTCATGAAGCTTCAATGCCTCTGAAAAAGCAGCAATTTGAGAGTGAGTCAGTAGCAGTGTACTGGAGTCCAATGCAAAGGCCTTTCTGAGATGTGAAGGTCTTATTAGAAACAAAAGCGAGGACAGAAGATAATACGGCTAGAGTTATGGGAGAAGCAGTTGCAGGAAATGCCCAAGCCAATCCATTTTTACTGATGTGCATTATAATTTTCCCTTTTAAGTGTCAGCAGTTCTGTGACCTTCTTGATGTTAACAATGCCCTGGAGAATGAAGGAATGAGGGGCATGCCACATTTGGGTAGTGGCAACATGGAAAAAGCCAACATTTGCAGGAGATGGAATGCAGAGAGGGAATTACAACTTTAGCAGAAGCAAACAATGAAAGAAAAGGGGAAAGCTCCCCGAGGTTCCTGGAGGATGCAAAAGTGTTCTGTTCCTCTTACCACGTGGGTGATTCTATCTAGAAAACGAGGCCCCAGAGGATTGAGGCCCTTGGGGGACATCTCAGCACTGCGCCTTTGGGTTGAGTAGTATCCAAGAAGATCCCCAGGACTCATGATGATGCCTGGTGAATGAATGAGCTCTCATGTCTCCACACAGATACTGAATCAAGTGATGATCAATTCCTCAAGGATGCTCAAAGATTCTACCCGTGGCAGGGTTATGGAAATGGGAAATGAAAAGCAAATATACCCTCCGAGAAAGGGTCATTCT
This sequence comes from Pongo pygmaeus, assembly GCF_028885625.2. NCBI lineage: Eukaryota > Metazoa > Chordata > Mammalia > Primates > Hominidae > Pongo > Pongo pygmaeus. The sequence goes on from NC_072385.2 coordinate 129,384,276, forward strand.
CAAACATAAAGATGAATTTTGAAATTATTTTGTTTGTTTTGTTGGAGTGTGCTTTGCTAAAAGATCAGCAGAAAAGTCAGCCCAACACCTAGGCACTCAGTATGCTAGGTGCTAAAGATACCAAGGCAGAATGACTACCACCTCGACTTTACAAATGACTTTACAAATGTAAAGTAACCATGTGGACAAACACCTGTAATAAAATATGATCAGCATCAGGAGAGAGGAATTCATAGAAAATTTTGAAGTTCAGAAAAGGGACAACTGATCAAGACCCACAAGGTCAAGGAAGACTTCCTGGAGGAAATTATACATAAGTTGATGATTTTCAGATACTTAGGAGGTAGCCAAAAGAGAAGCAAAATGGGAAAAAGGGGCTCAAAGCAAAGGAAACCCCATGGGGAAAGGTATGAAGGCCCGTGGTGTGGGCTCCTGTGTGTAGATGGGAGGATTGGGTTTAGGGACCCTGTATCGTCTGATACCACGTAAGGTGAGCAACAATACCAGAGGCTGCAAAGTTTCACTGAAAACATCTGGAAGCCGCTCCTGGACTTGCCCTGCAGGAGAGCCCAGTGCACACCCTCAGTGCCTTGAACATCTGGGAGGTGGCCCAAGTCTAGGTCAGCAGAGCTACCAAACCAGCAGCACTTGGATGGCATTTCATCCTGGTGGGGGAAGAGAGAAGTGTTGGGAAGGGCCACGCATTTCAAGAAGAACCACATTTACATTTACGGGAGTAGCATTGAAGTCTCCATGGCAGGACATAGAGACATTTTTTTTTTTTTTTTAATTTGTTCATCATATACTTAATAGCACTGTCAGGTTTCCTTTTGATTTTTTTTAAATGCAGGCTTCTGATTATTTTAGCCTAAATTCAGGCTAAAATAATTCAGGCCTAGAGTCTACTCTGGTGGAATGGCTTTTTGAGTTGTTTTTTGTTGTTGTTTTTTTTTTTTTGAGATGGAGTCTCATTCTGTCGCCCAGGCTGGAGTGCGGTGGTGCAATCTTGGCTCACTGCCAGCTCCGCCTCCCGGGTTCATACCATTCTCCTGCCTCAGCCTCCCGAGTAGCTCGGACTATAGGTGCTCTCCACCACGCCTGGCTAATTTTTTGTATTTTTAGTAGAGACGGAGTTTCACCATGTTAGCCAGGATGGTCTCAATCTCCCAACCTCATGATCTGCCTGCCTCAGCCTCCCAAAGTGCTGGGATGACAGGCCTGTTGCACATAGGTGTGGGCCTGGCATGTGCTAGGTACCCAGTAAGCTTATGTTGAATTAACTAATAAGTTCAGAATCTAGTCATGTGTAATAAACAAAGGCATTCTTTTCTTGGACATTACAGCATTATCATTATTGGTCCAAGGAGATGCCATTTTCAAGGTTCTTAAGGACAATGCCTATATATGTTAAAAAAAAAAGTGTCAGAAACTGAGAAAATTATAACTTGTAAAGTTGTGCTTTATTAAAATTTATTATTTGTGCTTAATAGACAATTGGACTCTCATCAGATCTAAAGTGTACTGCCTGAGAAGGAAGAAAACATTTATCTTTGTTTTTGAATATCAAACCTTCCACAGCAAAACCTGCTCAACAGAATTACAACACAGGAGAAGACGCCCAACCAATTTCTACTTGCTAGTGACACAATCTTAGAGCATTAACCTGAGACAGTTGGCTATGTTAAACTTAGCTTGTTACAGTGTACTAGATACCAAGGGTCTAATGGGACAATTAGGCACAAAATGTGTGATATTTTTGCCATACAAATCTTATTTACAAACTTACCGAATAAATTTCTTCAAGGCTTTATGTGACTGAAGCTCCTATGTGATAAACTAAGCAAGTGGGAGATCATTCGTAAGGTGAAAATTTGCTGTTTTAAGCAGCTACATGAATCTTTTTCAGTAACTTTTCCAGCTTAAAAAGCTCAAGCCACCTTTAAAAGAGGGAGAGTCAATTAGATTTGCACATAACTATGAGTTGCCCTCTTGTGAAAATGGGGCTATTGAATTAGGGAAAACATAAACAAGATGCCATTGTGGTCAAACTCCTTTGTAAACTTACATTTTCATAGGAAACCCAAGAGGGAGACTCTGTGTTGTTATATGAACCATAATCTAAAAATCTTAAGGGTGCTTGATTTTTCTGATCAGAAGAAAAAGTGGAAGAAAACCTTACCACATAGCCTGGAGACCATCAACCTTAACATCAAACAGACTCAGCCCGGACACCCAGATCCCACACTCTTAGCTCTCCAAATTGGACAAACTACTTAAACTTGACTCACCTACTTATATCAAAAAGGGTTGATCATACCTCATAAGAATACTGGGAGTTTGGGGTGACATTTCACACATGGTAATTTCTCCCATTTAAAAATATTTAAAACGTGCTTTTAAAAGAGTAATGAAATAGCCTGGGTGAGGTAGCTTATGCATGTAATCCCAGAACTTTGGGGGACCGAGACAAATGGATCACCTGAGGTCAGGTGTTCGAGACCAGCCTGGCCAATGGGGTGAAACCCTGTCTCTACTGAAAAGACAAAAATTAGTCGAAAGTGGTAGCACGTGCCTGTAGTCCCAGCTACTCGGGAGGCTGAGGCAGGAGAATTGCTTGAACCTGGAAGGTGGAGGTTGCAGTGAGCCAAGATCTCCCCACTGCACTCCAACCTGAGCAACAGAGTGAGACTGTCTAAAAAAAAAAAAGAGTAATGAAATAAGCTTTCGCCTTTCTTTTTACTAAAAATAGAAACATATGTCTTCATTGTGAAAGTAGATGTACAACTCATTGTATCCTCACAGGAAATCACACCTCTTGTGAGACCATTTGAGTTGAAGAGAACTTCTGAGGAATAGCTTTGTGCTAATGGACATTTGTGGATATTAGCCCAGCTCATAAGGACATCAATGCTGATCAAAATTGTAATGATAACCCCTTTATCAAAAAAAAAGTGAATCCCTTAGTTGTATAAAATGTAAATTTGAAAAGGTTAGTCTCCAGTTAGGTCCCTTCATTGGCTTGGCTGCCTGGATATATTCAATTGCCTAGCAAAGCACTATGAGATTCCCAGGAATGAATACCCTAAGTTCCACCTATTTAGAACCATCTGAAGTTCTTCAAATATGCCAGATGATTATGGAGTGTTTTGTTCCTGCTCCAGAAAATGCTTTTGTTACCTCTTCTCACCAACCTGATGTTTATGGTTGTCTAGTCAACACCCACCTCTGCTTCTCCTACCCCAGAGGTTAGTAACTGCAAAGACTTCCATCGAAGAACATGTATGACTTTATTAAAATATTGGGTTGATAGATCTCTTTCCCAACCCCGAAAAGGAGGTATCATTTTTAATTTCTGGATTATATTTCTTGTTTGTATGTATGATCTGCTCTCACTTAATGATTGTCAAATAAAGGGTTGAATGAATGGATGGATAAATAAGTGAATGAGTGAATAGACAGATGAACCAATGAAAATACACTTTTTTTGTAGCATGTATGAAATGTAAATCAGGTTGGGGAGTGAATGGGGAAAAAAACAACATGATCTTTTTAGATTCCATAGTAATAAACTTGTCCATATTTATTTTCCTAATAAATCCTTCATGATGCATGATTTTAGGGCCAAATGTTGTGCAATTTTCATACTTAGGGATAAACATATCCCAAAGGAAAGAGAAGAAAATATATACTTCGCTCATCTGACTGCAAGGTATACATGTCACACAATAATACATTTTTATCAGATAACACTATAAGATTTTATTAAAATCTACCAGCTAAAGCTTACTCTAACTATGATCAAATCAGTTAATGCAGGAAAAAAAAAATCAGTGCACCTTTAAAATCATTGTAGCCTCTAGAAAAGAGATGGTCAATACAGTGAAATAAGAACAGCCCTAATGTATGTCAAACCCAGGTCCTCATTCCAACAGAAAACTCTCTAGCCATGTTTAATACTATAATCATGATCATGTATTTAGCACTCACTGTATACCAGACTGTGTTCTAAGTGATTGCTACAACATTCTCTGTAATTTTACAAACAGCCTTTTGATAACGGCATTGTTATACCTATGCTCAGAGGAAAAGCAACTTGTCTCACACAGTACACTTGCTAAGCAATGAGGAAAGTGTGATTTGAAATGGGAACACTCTGAAAGCAGTGACTATGCTTTTAGTCTCAAAGCTGGGCTACTCCATGACTCTAGCAAAGTGACCTGACACCCAGCCCCATTTTTTCCTTATCTCTAAGGGAACTAAGAATCAGAAAATCTCTCCTAGACAGTCATTGTTTTCTGTTGTTTCTCTCCTGGAATGAAGACTGACCAAATTCACTCTCATAAAAATAACATAACTAAAGATATGCATTTTTGTCATATATGAAAACACTTTCAGAAGTGGTTGCATGCTCAGACAGTATGATCATTTGTTTACACAAGGACTGACATGGCTTTCACCTTGCTGTCAGGAAGATAAAAATCTTTATCTCACCCTTGCAATTACAATTTGATTCAGCCTGTTTCCTATTTGCTTAGAACCATGGCCTGGACCACATAAGACGTGTTAATGTGACAATCTGTTCAGGAGCAATGGCTCATCAGAATGCTGTGGTCAGCACCAACCATGGGGATCACAGTTTTTGAAAACAGTAGCAATGATCTGGCTCTCATTACAAGTATATCTATCATTTTATTCAATTAAAATATAAAACTCATTAATCACCATGTCTGAATTATGGTAACAGCTGTGAAAATTATTTCTCTGTCTCTGTTTCTATTTGAGTCTTTCTAATTCGTTCAGAATACTGTGGATAAAATAATATTTTAAATGAAATATGACCATTTCCTGCCTCTTTAAAATTTGTGGAGACATCTTACTGACTTAAGATGAGTCTAAACTTCTCAGCATGACCTAGGGGTCCATCAAGACCTGCTTTTTAACCTGTTCTTTTACTGTTCTTACTGTACCCTAATGTCCAAGAATCTTGAAAGAGGTTCCTCAGCTTTGACCATGCTCTTCTGTCTTCCAAGAGTGCTTGCTCTGTACTCTCTGTGTGTGGCCAACTCCTACTCACCATTCAGAACGCAGCTCATAGGCTGCCATTTCCAGAAAGGCTTTTGTGCTCAAATCAGTCTGAGTTTTGTAGCTATCTCAGACTTTGCTGTGATTCAATATTACAAATAAGAATTGTGAGCTGGACAGAGATCTCTGACGGGGATATAAATATGAATAAGATAAAGAGTCTGGGATTCAGAAAATAAGTCATCCAGTAGCGCAGAACATAATTTTAATATGCCAGTGAGGGACATGAGAGACTGAAATAACACAGCTTGATACGCCTTTCCCAAAATACTATTAAATGGCTCTAAAGGGACATCCAGAAAATGTCAAAGTACAATTTACGATTAAATAAAGAAAAAAAGTCCATTAATTCAAGGTATTGAGCAGAGCAGATGAAGTAAAATGCAATATGTGTGCAAGAAAGTTCAATGTGTTAATTTGTTCTTAACTTTGGTTATTAGAATTTTGTCAATGTGTTCTTAAATTTTATTATTAGAGTAATATGGCTTTTGGATATACCATAGGAATTAGAGAACACTACTTTAAAATCTAAACTAAAAAAATAAATAGTTGAAAATAGCTAAAGCAGTAAGCTTCATCTGGTATTCAAAAAAGTCAGAAAAGTGCAAAATTAAATAAGACTAGCCCAACCATAAGACTGGATTTATAGAGAATAAACACCAAAAACAACCCCAAAATAGGCCTTGGTATGTAAGAACTTAATATAATAAAAATAGACTGTAAGATCAAATGTTTCAAGTAATTTAATGTTGGTTAGCATTTTGGAAAATATATATTTACATATTTATTTCATAGTACAGACAAAATACATTTTACAAAAATTTAAGTATTAGAGAAAAACATTCTCATGTCTAGTGTCTGGTAGATTAAATGTGCAGAAAACTAAAACATTGGTTACAGGGAAAAGCACCATTTAAAAAAATGGTGGAATGTGTTAAAATGAGAAAAACTGTTGGAAACCACAGAGCAAGAAGGCTAACTCCACGACCAGAATTTCTCCTGAGCACTCCTACTGATCTCTAGTGGCCTAGGGCTCACTTTTTTTTCTTTTTTCCTTCTCTTCCGTTCATAGAGAAATACGCATAGAAACAACATTTGCGGACATATTTTACAAAATATTGTATCATAAATGTTTGCAGAAAACTGTATCCCCAAGTGTGACATAATCAGGAAGTAAATGCTAATCAAGACTTTGTGGTACAGGTCAAAATGAGAGACAATTGGGAAATAAAGTTTTCCATTCACAGTAAAATATGATTGCCCACAATTTGTGAAAAAAATTCAATGGGGACAAAATAGTCTCTTCAAAAACTTGTGCGGAGTCAATTATATATATATATGCAAAAGTAAAGTTAAAAAAGAAATTGGACCCTTTAAAATGGAATATTCTTCAGCCTTAAAAGGAAGGAAAGTCTGAAGCATGCTTCAACATGGATGAATCTTGAAGACATGGTGCTAATGGAAATGAGCCAGACACAAAAAGATGCACACTATACTATTCCACCTACATGAGGTACATACAATAGTAAAACGTATAAAAAGATAAAGTAGAATGATGGTTACCAGGGGCCGTGTGGGGAAGGAAAGGAGGAGTTGTTTTTGAACCGGTAGGGAGTTTCAGTTTTGCAAATGAAAAGGTTCTGGAGCTCTGTTTTCCAACAATGTGAATATACTTAACACTATTGAACTGCACAGTTAAAAGTGACTAGGATAATAAATTTTATATTTTGTGTTTTCTACCATAATAAAAAATGCATTAGGAATAACATTAGATGCTTGCCTCACATCATTTACAAAAATTGACTTAAAATAAATTATAGAACTAAATGGAAGAGCTTACAGTATAAAATTTCCAGAAGGAAATATAGGATTTTTTTTTATGTTTAGGCAAAGAGTTCTCAGGCATGAAGTAAAAGTGCCAACCATGCAAGCAAAACATTGATAAATTCGACATTATTAAAAGTTAAAATGTTTACATTTCAAAATATACTACTATGAAAATAAAAGTCAAGCCAAAGACTGAAAGCAAATACTTAAAAATCATAAACCTGATAAAGGGCTTTGCTCCAGAAAATATGAAGAACCTTTCAACTCAATAATAAGAAAAACAGCACATTTTTTAATGAGCCAAAGATTTAAAAGAAAGTTCACCAAAAAACAAAACAAAACAAACAAACAAACAAAAAAACATACAAACAGTTAATAAGCACCTAATGAGGACCCCGGCATCATGAGCTATTAGGAAAATGCAAATGAAAACCAGAATGTGATACCACAATTTTCCCACAGAGTGGCCACAATAAAAAAGACAATAGGGGTTGGCAGGACAAAATTGGGACTCTCATATATTGACTGTGGGGATGGAATTGGCATAGCCACTTGGAACACAGGCAATTTCTTTAAAAGTTAAACAGGCATTTACAATTAGACACAGCAATTTCAGTGTATTATTGCCACCCTTCCAAAAAAAGGAAAGACTCCACCATCACCACCACCCTTACTTTGGTTCAGATGTGGAGGATGATGATGCTACACACACAACAGAGGGTGGGAAAAGATGTGTTACTTACAAGTGAGGTTTCCAGCGAAGAGCAGGAGATGTCTCCCAAGCTTGTCCAAAAATGTTTTGAAAGAACGGGGAAAGACCCTGGCTTGGGGTTTTACAGTGGTTCAGGCCCGAGGCCACTGTGTTTATTGCCTGAGGCCATGGGCTTCCCATGTATGCGAAGGGGCTTGTGTTGCTTGAATTTTCTGCTGGCATCAAAGAAGGGAACACTGAAGTTTTCTTATCAACTTGCCCAGTTGTGGGACACAAAGGGGAGAGGGTGGTGAGACTTCGAAGCTGTCAGTCATCAAACATCAAAAATGTAGTGAGAGCTACAAAACACGGAGACACTGTTCATCTTTGCCTAACTCCAAGGTGTGAGGAAGACAATATGGCCCCTGAAAGACACTTTGTTCAGAGATGGAAAAAACAATCTAGGAAATGCCTCTGGATTTGAGCAAGACAGCTATTTTAGGATGGAAAGCAATTATGTTAGAAAATTTGGAGAGGGCATCTCTGTTTTTCTTCAATGTGTTTTGCATCAGAGATCTGCATTTAGAAAACACAAGGTTTTTTGTTTGTTTGTTTTTGTTGTTGTTGTTGTTTTGTTTTGTAACTGGGGAAAGAACACCCTGTTCAAGAAATGGTTCTGCAAAAATTGGACAGGCACATGTAGAAGAATGAAACTGGATTCCTTTCACCATATACGAAAATTAACCCAAGATGGATTAAGGACTTACATCTAAGGCCTGAAACCATACAAATTCTAGAAAAAAACTCTCCTGGACATTGGCCTATGCAAAGAACTTATGACTAAGACCCCAAAAGCAAATGCAACAAAAACAAAAATAAATAAATGAGACCTAATTAAACCAAAAAGCTTCTGCACAGCAAAAGAAAAAAGTCAGCAGAGTAAACAGCCCAGGAGTGGAAGACCTCACGCTATGCGGGGCCACAGGGGCTGCACGTGGAAACAGCAGAGGCAGCAGGGCCATGGGGGGCCGCTTTACAGTAATAAGAGGGCGTGGTGCCCTGGTTTCCATGGGATGTCATGACTGGATTTTTTTGAATAATTCTGCAGGCTGGCAGAGAGCTGAAGCCTTCTATTCAGGGGCAAGCAGGGTGCAAACCTGACCCTCTTTGTGAGAAGAGTGGCTTGAGTAGGGAGCAGATCCACCGAAGCAAACTGAGGTGAAGGACTTGCAGTCAGGCCACGGGGAGGCCCTCCTGGTTTCCCCGGATGGCCCTGGTTTTAGCTTTTACACCACAATCGGACCAGATATGAAATCCTCATTGAAAATCAGCTGCGTTTCCACACATCGACTGCAGCATTTAGAAAATACCACTGTTAAAATACGAAAGCATGCACAAGCAGAAGGATGCCACCAGTAGATTCAAACCTTTTGGAAAAAAATACGAGCCTTTATTCAAAATAATTAAGTAAGACTCAAATCAATGTAGAAATGTGTTAGATTCATGGATTAAAGGACTCCTTGTAAAAACTTCAACTCTTCCTGAACATTGTTTCAAGAATTCAGTTTTTCATGGAATTTGACAAGTACATTCTCAAATTATATAGAATTTCAAAAATTGCCAATATATTGTTGAGAAAGGAGCAGATGGAGAGAATCATTCTTCCTGACATTATTCGTTAATATAAATCTACAATATTTAGGATGATATAGGCTGGTACTGACTGATATAAATAGATCAGAACAGAAAGAAACAGAATAAATGGCCATAAAATAATAAAAACCTGCATTTATGAAAAATATGTTTTATTGTACATAAGCCAGTACAAAAGTCTTCAATAAATGGTGCTAGAGCAACTTATTCATATTTATTTTGTAAAGTAAAATATATACTTATTCTATGTACCTATCTCCCAAAAAAATTAAACCCACATGGATTACAGATTTGAATGCAAAGTCAAAAACTTTAAAAATGGTAGGAAAAAGTGGCAGAATATTTAGTTTCCCAAATAAAGAAAGGCGTTCATAAACAAGTCTATGATGCCCAAACTAAAAGGAAAACAAATATTGTTAACTTGGTTTACATAAAATTAATAAATTATATTAAACAAAGGCACCATGAAGACACTGACCACTGGGAGAAGACATTTGCAAAACATATAACCCAAAAGAGTTCATAATATATAAACACGTTACGTAAAAAACTGATAAAACCAATTAAAAAGGACAAACACGCACATGTGTGCACACACACACGTTACGAAAAAGAGCAAAAAACATAAGCCATCATTGTACAGAAGGGAAAATAGAAATGTCCATAAAAATATGAAAATAAACAGGACCTTAGTCATCATAAACATGAAAATTAAAGCCACAATGATTTAGCATTTCGCATCTGCTAATATAAAATGGTAAAATAATTTTGGACAGTAATTTAGTATTTCTTAAAAATGACGCGCACACATGCTTTGAACAAGCACCTCTTCTCCCAGGCATGTGTCCTGGAACCTCCTGTTTAGGAGCACTAGAGTGACATGAAGAGATTTGCAACTGTTATGAGTTATTGCCATCCAGCTCTGAGACCACCTTTCTTGACCCTGCTTTGTGATATGGAGATGGGTCCTGTGAACAGTTCTCCTCTATCTGCTGTCTCAAAGTGAGGCTCTGTCTCTAGATAGAACTGGGGCACTGTAAAACAGTCGCAGGGGAGAGGTGCTCCCTTTTTTTGGTGCTTTTGGGCTGCTTGTAGCATGGCAGCCAGCAAGTTGGTATGCAAGAGGCTCAGTAGCATTAATCTCTGTGACTCTGATGGGCCAGCTGCATCCTGAGCCCCTGCAAACTTCTTGACTTCTTGGTGCACTGGACCAATGGACCGGCTCTACCCACATCTTCCAGCAAGTCCCTTCTCCCAGCAGGTGCTGCTCCTGCGCAGCAGTAAAGCCTTCTCCAAAGAGGCGGGGGTCTCAGCCTGGTTCTTCCTTGTTCCTCCTCCTGTGAGGTAGTTGCTGCTTTCTGTGTTTGCTACTTTTGTACTCCTTAGCACGCTCTTTCATTCCTTATAGTAGTTAAGAGTACATCTTACTAGTTAACAATTCTTCACATGAAATGTTCACACTACTGGCAATGTTTCTCTCCTGGTTGATACAGTGTTTATGGTAACATGTTTTATAATAGAAACATATTGAAAAGAATAAAATACTCCTCAACATTAGAATATATAATTAAACTGCACTATACATATGTAAAATGACGTATATAGCAATGAAAATGTAAAAACCACAACTATATACATAAACATAAGTGAAACTAAAATGTATCATATTTGGAAAACAAAGGCATGAAAAACTGAAGAGGATTCATATACATAAATGTTTTAAATGAGCAAAATAAACTAACATATTGTCTAGAGAATTATGCATATATTTTGCAACCAAAGCTAATATTAAGAGAATCCTAAGCAGAAAATTGATTATAATGGTTTAGTTGTTGGAGCAGAATGATGGATGTGATTGGTCAATACCACTAATATGATTCTGTTTCCTCAGCTGTGTAGAACACATAGGACTGCTTGTTTGAATATTGTGCTTTTAAAAATGTGTGTGTGCAATATTTCATGTTTTTCTTTTAAATGTGTGTGAGTAGGGTGAGATTTTCTCAGCCTAAAATCAAGAGATGATATCATATGTTATAATAGCACCAAAGGAGACATTTAGATTTCTAAATTAACAGTCAAATGTATTGCTGCAACTGTGACTGATAAATTAATTGGTAAATAGATCAAAATTATAACAACATACAATGAATGTAAAGATAAGATCAATAAAATACAATACAATGACAAAACGGTATTAATAGATGACTAATAAGCAAGTTAATAGTATTTTGATTACAATACTAAGCATAAAAGATGTACCAGTGCTAGGATTACATCAGTACTAATTGATGCAAAGTTACAGGTTTTCTTCTTTAGTTTTAATTGAGTGAGACGGTAGTGATGACGGCCTGCAAGCATTTGTGCGATAGCTGTTTCTACTGGATGTGTATTACTACATCTTCCTCTGACTCTCATTTGTTAATAATTTCCAGGAATTTTTAAAACCTCCAGATTTTAGCTCCAGTAAGTCTGTTTGTTAAAGTCATGATTCTTGTGCAAGTACTTAGACATAAGAAGCTTACCAACCTAAACAGGAAACCCCCACAAGCTGCGACCTAAATGTCTTGATAAAGTAACAATGGTACAGCCATATAAACAAATAGTGCAATTGCTTAAAACGTTGTTGATTAAAAAATACTTAATGGTGTGGAAAATAACTATAATACAATGTTAATACAGCAAAGTATATAGCACTTTATGACACACATATTTGCTCATATATAATTAAAAATAAGATATTTGCCTAAATGTTACTTGTCTTGATTTTAGGTAAAAAGATTTGATGTGACATTTTTCTCTCTTTCTTGCTTGTTTGTGTCATTATCCCTAATGGTTTTTGTATTTTCTAAATCTCCTTACTTTTAGCTTTCACCATTTAGACAATTGTCAGGGGACAGGGAAGAAGGGAAGCATCAACATAATTATTTTTTGTCAAAGCTTCCTTATATTAAACTACTGTAAAACTTGTATTTTGTTCATCATGAGTACATACAAATGTCCGATTTAATATAGAAAGATGAACAAGTGAGGGATTGGACAGACACACACATCTTTCACCTGGGCATGCAGAATGTTTGCCTGAATGGGAATTACTAAATTTAAAATAACTGCACTGAAGAATCAAGTAATTTTCCTTTTCCCATCTTACCTTCTTTTAAAACATTTAGTCTCTCAATGATGGGTTCAATTTACACATACAGCCAAACAAAGACGTTCTGGAGTGAAGGTTCTCTGGGCAGAAGTCAGAACCTGTTTCTGTGTTGCTCAGATTTCTGCAGTGTCTTCATGCCTGACCAGTCCTTCCTGTTTTTTAAGCGTGCATGTTCAGCTTTGCAGGAAGTAGAGCAGCAGGGGCTCTGCAGTGATTGCTACATGGGTCTTTTTTCCAACTGAACTGTTTCACAGCTCCTTTACCTTGAAAATGAATGCTCATATAAGCCATGCTTCACACGAGCCATGGAATTGGAGATCGGTGTTAGCTCCTGGTTTTCTGGCAGCCCAGATGATTTTCATTGCTGCAAGGAACCTCAAGGGTCGCCCCTGTGCAGTGGTTCCAAATCTGACTAATGATCAGAGACTCTGAGGAGACAGGACCTCCGGCTAGAGAACTGGATGGGTGATTCCCATGCTCAGCCAGCTGTGAGAACTATTTGGGGAAGTTCCCGCTTCTTCTGTTAGACAAACTTGGGAGTATCCAGATATAGTGGCAGGGCTGGAGCAAGGTGGATTGCCAGTAGGTTGTGATTTAAAGTTTCTGGGGCAGAGGTGGCGTAGACACTGGTGGTGTGGCTGCAGCCAGGTAGAGCCCTGGCTTTTAGCTTTCAGCCACAGCAATGAGGCCATTCGGATGGGAGTGGAGGCTGAGGAGAGAGCACTTGGGCTTCCAAGGCTGAACCTAGAGGCAACAAATCTGTACACCTAATGCCTTTTAACAGCCTTTGATAAATGCCTTTTCTGCTGGAGGTAGACATAGAGGTTTTGTCACAGCGGGGAATCATGACTGATAAAGACACTGGTGAAATCCTCTGCATTTATAGTTATGGAGCCCAAGGAGTATTACTGTTGTGGGGTTGTTTTTCCTCATTCCCAAAGAGCAAATTTTAAAAAAATCCATCCAGAGAACAGGAATAAAGAAACTTTTTTTTCTCTCTCTCTTCCCTTGCCCCCACCCCCAACACACACACACACACACACACACACACACACACACACACCAGCTCTACATTCAGGGTCCATTTAGACACTGGAGACAAACTCTGGTAAACCGTATCACATAGAGAAATAATGTTTGTGCAGAGGAGTCAGCTTCTACTAGCGTGGTATTCTTTCTCAGGTCAAGTGGCTGGCCATTTCCTATCCCATTTCAGTCAACATAAGGGCTCTTTAAATCTGTTTCAAGGCCAGCAAAGGGGATGAGTGAGAAAGACAGAGGCAGGACTCACGGGAGCTCTCTCTTCAGGCTTTTAAGCTTCAGCTGTGTGAGGTTCATTCACGAGGGGCACAGCAGCCCTGAACTTCTGCACCCTGGCCCGGGTACGAATTACCCAAAGAGACTGCTCCTCAGCCCAACCATAAAGCTAAAGATACATTCAGAAGATGAATGAAATTGGCCATAAAATTTCCAGACTCTTCAGACACAAAAAATCTGAGAGATGAGCAGCTCAGAATTTAGACTCTGTTTTCTTCCTAACTGGCTGTGGGCGAACCACTTATCCCTATATTTTCTCTCTTGTTTCTTCTACATTTTTTTTTCTTTTAATTAGGAGACAGGTAAGATGTCAAGCTCCAACATTCCACAGTATTTTATATTTAGAATTATATATTCTAGAAGAAGATTTATTTTGTAAATTTCGATATTTAGAATTTTATCTTGGATTAGAAATCCCTTGGGTACTGATAGAAAATAAAATCCAATCCCTTCATTTTCCAGGTAGCAACTGCCTCATCTTTTCCATCTATAGAGTGTGGAATATGTGCCCTACTTCATTCAGGTGTGAAGATAAAATGAGATAATAAACATCTGATGGTTGGAAACAAGTAAGGGGTCAATAAATGTTGATTTTATTATAACCAAAAATAATTAAAATATTTTGAGCTGCTTCCTATGGCTAGTCATTTGCCTGCAATTTTTAGTGTGCTCATTAGTTTATAAAGCAATTTCTGGATGGAAGGGAGGGATGTGGTAATTGTGTTTAAGTACATAGAAGATTTTAACTTAAGAGAAACAGGGTACTGGAGACAGAAGATAGCCAAGCAGAGAGAGTGATGGAAAAGGACTAGGTAGGACCCTTCTTCGGGGAACATGTATATTGTTTCAGTCACTCCAGGACTAATGAAGAGCCAAAAACTCTCTAGAGGGAAGCTGAAGCAAATTAGAGATATAAATTAGAATATGTTAAATAGTCTAGCAACAGCAAATGAAGGTTACCTGCTGGCATTAGGTTACATAACACTCCCTTATTTTCTGCTGGTGCTAATCCCCATGGGCATGGTAGAAGCCAGGACTTCCACACCTGAACCTTTTCCTCTCCCTTATAAAATGAGTCAGTCCAGTACGTAAACCAATCGACTTAAAATTTACATAATTACTAAAAAGATCTGAGACTGTTTAGACTTGTATTAGTTTTTAAGTGAAATTGGTTTCTCGTTTCTTAAAACAATCCAGAGGCTTGAGGCAATCAATGACTCTCAGCTTCTCCTATTCATTAGTCCATCTTATCACACTTATCTCATGAGAAAAAAACTAGAAAGAGGCAGAAATGAGAAAAAATGGCTTTCTCGGGCAATTCTAAGGCAGAAAAGTTGTTTGAGAATTATCCTCATTATCTTCCTCACCACCTCACACACGCTGTAGGTGGAAAGATTTAATTCTGAACCACTTCTTAGACTGATGGGAATGAAGTGTAATGTTTCTTGTTCAAAGTCATAGTTCACTGGATGTTTTTCAAACAGGAATGTTGGACAAACCAGCTATTTAGAGAGCGAAGGAGAGGAACTTCCGAGAGCAACGGCCCGCAAGAGAAACCCAGGGACTCCTGCCCTTTGGCAGCTTTGTCCTTGTGCTGCTCACACCGAAAGCACTCGGGGGTGACCTGCATCAAAAATGCATTGCAGTAGTCTGGGCACGGTGGCTCATGCCTGTAATCCCAGCTCTTTGGGAGGCCGAGGTAGGTGGATCATCTGAAGTCAGGAGTTTGAGACCAGCCTGGCCAACATGATGAAATTCCGTCTCTATTAAAAATACCAAAATTATCAGGGCGTGGCGGCAGACGCTTGTAATTCCAGCTACTTGGGAGGCTGAAGCACGAGAATCTCTTGAACCCAGGAGGCGGAGGTTGCAGTGAGCCAGGATTATACCACTGCACTCCAGCCTGGGCAACAGAGTGAGACTCTTGTCTAAAAAAAAAAAAAAAAAACAAACAAAAACCATTGCAGTTTGCAGTTTGGTGTGGTGTAAGGAACAATTTGCACGTCCTGTCCAAACTGCCTGTCTGCCTCTGCCCTTGGAGATGCTTCCTCCTGTTCTACATCCAGGTTATTATTCACTACAAATTATATCTGTAAGAGAAATAGAAATAGAAGAGAAGCACACACCATTAAGTAAATGACTATTTTTATACAGTAATACACCAAAAGTAGTACGTATGTTTTCTGTATATTTTCTAATGAAGGATCTCAGGAAGGCTTGTGTGGGATTCTAATCCAAAAGGTAACTGACAATTAAACAATGGCCATATGCCTGCACACAAACGTCTACTCACCAGTCACTCTTAGTTCCTGTAAGAGCGTTCTCACATGTGTGTGAGCCGTATGGGATCAGTTCTTCTTGACCAACTTGCAGCAGAAGATTTCAATGAGCGCATGTTTAGTTTTACTTTAATTTACTCTTTCATTCATCACTCGTTCATTCCTACATTGACCCAAATAACCATAGATTCCTCTGTGCACCGAGTAATTTGCATGGTTCTGAGGTTTGATTATGAATTGAAGTTAGTTTCTACCTATTCAGAAGAGAGGAAAGTATACTAAATTCAGCAGAATAGGATGTGTTCGGCAATAATAAATAAAACAAGTGTATCACAAGATACTCTGTGATTCCTATGAAGAGTAATTTTCTTTGAATAGGAAAGAGGAGGCAGGGGACTCCTGGCCGAGGTGGTAGCTTGTGCAGAGTCAGAGAGAAGGGAGACCCACTGGGGAGCACATTCATGAGACGCATGAAGATTGAAGGACTTTATAAGATTTAGTATAAAATTCTTTTTCTCTGGGCTTTGACATTCTTTGTAGTATAACGTGCTACTATTCATTTCCTGAACATCTATTCATCATATTTAAAATGTGTTTACATAACTTAGAGCATTAGTGTATTTGGGAGTAATAGTCTAGTACCTCTTTAGATAAGTAGAATTTTGCAAAACTAAGATTATAATCAATGAATAACACTGACTGTCATTTTCTTTTCTAAGAATCAAACTGAACCATGTGCCCAAGTCGACCCCCAGAGTGGCTTAGTAAGGAAAACCTTATTTGAGTCCAGTTGCAGACTTTGTGGTTGGCTGCCCCAACATCCATTCCCAAGCCTCTTGTTTCTGATACCCAAACAGAGGGCCTGCCAAGCTAAGTACACGTTCCCCAGGCATCCATTGAGGGAGGTATTGGTGGTAATTATGGTGATAGGGCTACAAAACATTGGTTTGCTGACTAAATCAACAAAAATTAGGCAAATCACCTCCGACCCCTTTCCCCATTCCTCCTACTTCCTAGTGTGAAATTAACAACATGACATCAATATAGGCTGTCCTATCTTGCAACGGTGATGGAAAGGAAAAGAGAGCTGCAAAGCCATCTGTTTTGAAATTCCAAAGCTGGTAGCTGCAGGCACATCCCCAGAATTCTCGCTTTGTGAGAAGTAGATGTATTTGTATATAAGTCACATTAATTTGGGTTTCTGTTCCTTATATTCAAATGCAGTATTAACCAATATTTATTCTTCATTTATAAGAATACCTCTATTACACACCATAGACCATTATATTAATTTTATGCAGAACAGAGCAGAAGTGATATTCCAAAATTGAACTGGCACCACCTTCTCTGTGACAGTGCATTTTAGGTCACTTTTCTGAAGTTCTGACTGTCACTCTTTTATCTGAGTTCCTATTGGAAACCCATCACCATTTCCTCTCCAGTCTACCCTCATTTTAGCCATGTTCTTATTCTTAGGAACATAGCTATCTCACTAGAGATCCTATCACAATTCTGTGTATACAGTAAGTGTCATGTTCCTGTGATTAAACAGATGTAATAGATGTTTGTTCTCTTGGGAAGAAGAGCAACATCTTGAATTGAAGCTGGATTTTATTGCTTTTATTTATTCTGTTAATAGTTTGTTATAACTGTATGGTGGTATGTAATGGTACCCAAACTACTTCCTTTGTTCTATTAAATTTTACCAATATTTATTGATTGATTGCTTATTGTGTGTTAGCCAATGGGAGTTACAAAAATAGAAATGATGTAGCTCCTAACTATCAGGAATCTGGTAGCAATGCAAAGCTAAGGTAAAGGGGCCTGATGAATGCTAAGGTGTTTTTTATATTTTTGCATAACTTGATTCACTCTAGTACAAATGTAAGATAATTGTGGTAAGCAATCTATTACCTTATGACTAGATTGTGAAGATAATTTAATATGTAAGTAATCTGTAGTATGAAATTCAAATATAAGTTTTTAAGCAGGATACATATGACTTGGTCTTAATCCTATATATTATTTTAGAGTATGTCATTTTTACATCATTATCTATAAAAATGAATTAAGTTTGAGTCCTTAGAAACAGCACAAAGGCATTGAATTGAATTGAATTAACAAAGGGAATGTAATAAACTGTTCAACATGCCTGCATTTATTCTCAAAATACACACGGAGAAAGCTATACATTCAGCTGTATTCCTAGCAGTGAGAAGAAGTGAAAGAGAAAAATAGAGTATGGGTCCTATTTTTCACAGCTTACAATCTTTTGGGGGAGATATGGCACACACTAAAGAGATGACTTCCATATTTGAGGAGAAAGCATTTAGTTCTCTTATGACATGAGGTCTAGTGTCTAGTTTAAATCAGGGATCTTCTGAAATATTATGTTTTAGAAAACTTAGTTTCATTTGAGCAAAAGACAAATGCAATACAGATAAGGTACATCAGGAATAAAGTCTGGCTGTATATTTATTCATTTACTTATCCATTCAGCCTTTACCAAGATGTTGAGGGGGAGTTTTCTTGTGGTCCATGTGTTGTGACTAAAGATACAAAAAGAAAGGGGAAAAAAAGTAACTCCAAATGTTTAGGAGTGCCACCATGGATCTGCTAAATTTCATGTATCTCCCCACACAGAGCTGAGCTGTGTCTCCCCCAAACCCGATCCAGTGTGTCGTCTCTAGGACAGCAGTGGGAGGAAAGCATCTGTGAGCACCAACCTTATGCAAAGTGCGGTTCCCTGTATGGGAAAGCAAGAACTGTTCCCCCCTCTGAAGCCACATGAGTATAAATCTGATGGCAAAGCTTCCGAATGATTGAGAACAAGTCAGCCAGTGAAGAAAGTGGAGTAAGACCCCTTAGCAGAGATGAGCACCTGTCCGCTGAAGAGAGACGAGATGGAAGTATGGAGACAGCTTTCCATTTGTCTGTGGGAGATGGCTGAGGCTGGGGGCCTCTGCAGGAGCTCATGCAGCAAGACCATCACCCAGTGTTTCTGAGCAAAGATGGGATGACCCTCTGTCCACTCACCCCTGCAGCCTTTAGAGACTGCTGAAGGGATTCCGGAATTTCTATTTTTTCTTTTTCACAAGAAGAACCATGGGAATTAATAGAGGGGCAAGATATGGGGCCTTGCAAATTCAATCTCCGTCTCCAAAGAGAGGATGGGATTGTGTACCAGGGGAATGGGGCCAACAAGGAAAGTATCTTCAATTCTGGAATGGTCATCAGTGATGGATGGGACCAAGCTGAAGGTGGCAACTTCCTGAAAGAAGCCACAGCCACATAGGCATCACCCACAAGCTGGACAGATCTAGAGCAGCAGCGAAATTTCTTTCCTTCCTTGCATCTGGTCAGCCATGTGAAGAGGATCTCATCCCCATCTCTGTCCCCCATTCCTCCTAATGACAGTGTTATAGGAAAGATGAGGAGGCATCTTAAACTAAGACATCCCTCCCCGACTCCAAGCTGCAAGGATCAGAGCAGAAGCCTACACTGGGGGTGGGGTAAAAATCAGATACAAGATTAAATTTTTAAAAGTTTCAGAAATACAAATGGAGAGAAATTTATGGACTCTGACCAGTGATGTCTCAACAATTGGAAAAACACATGCAGTATTTCACAGTTGAAAGCTATCATTAGAAAAGAAATAAGTATATAATCACAAGATTATGTGTTCTATATAAATTCATAAGATATTCTGAGTATTAGCTGTAAGCTGACATTATCTAGGTTCTAAGTGTATAAAGATGAACTCCCTGGGCCCTTGTCCTCTGCAGCTATAATCATGGCATGCAGATGGACAATGCAGTTTGGTGAGTGTGCCATGATGTACTAGCAGGATGTTTCTTTGGGTGAGGAGTTGGTAGGGGTGGAGATAAATGATAGAGAATTATATTTTATAATAAGTGCTTATTTTGACTTAATTAACTTCCCAGAACCACCTTGTGCTATCTCTAAGAATAATGTTAAACAAAGACCATAAAATGCTGGAAGAATTAAGGTATCATATTAATGACTTAATGATGACTCTAAGTGTGGTTTGTATGTGGCTGTAGTAACTTGTATCTTAGATCTTTCTCTAGGGAAGTTCCAATTAAGGAATGGGTTATCACTGGGATGAGTATTTAACCTAGAAAAGGAATGTGGTGAAACAAAAACTTTTACAATGGTCACAATATTACTTTGTTAATTTCTTTCTCACCATGTGTGTTTCTAATTGTTTGGCATTTATTCAGTAAATATTTATGCAGAGCCAACAGTATATTTGGATATTGTGAGAAAGATAAAAGCCAATGTATAAGATTGTCCTTGTAATTCAGGAGCTAAAAAAAATCTCCAGGAGGCACAGCCTATATAGATAGAACTGTTAAATAATATTGAGAAGTAGCATGATATTAAATCCCTAAATGAAAAGACAGGATAATAGATTCCAAACATAGTTGTTAAATTTTTAAGACTTTACCTTTCTTCTAATAATGAAGAAAAATACTTTTCCTTGTTCATAATAATGGATCTGACTGGTCCATAAACTGGTAATTTTCTTCTGCCACAATTGGCTTTTAGCTTCTTTAAAAATATTTTATGCAAGATGTATTCTGAAGATGTAATAATGAAATACTATACATGACACCATAGAAGTTTATTGACCATAATTACTTTGAGTTTTTCTATTCTTTTACCCATGTTGTCATCTTTTATTCAAAGAGGACAAGGTGCCATAGTGTTTGGTGATCAATCTTGACAATGATTTACTAGAATTAATTAGGTCTAAGGATGTTTAGGGATGCCATCTCTGAGGGGCCAGTTAACAAAACAGTGCCCCCAATGCCTCTTGGCAATGCCAGAGTGAAATAAAATATGTAGCATTTGTATTCTCTAAGTCTGCATTTTCGTATATCCCAGACTCTGCCCTCTGATATATACGCTGCATTATAACATTTGAAAGTACTAAAGTATAAAATAAAACCTCGCTCACAACAGTGGTTAGTTCACCTGAACAGGTACAAACAGGAAACTCAACTCTGTCCAACAGTATCTCAACAGGCAGATTCTACAGTGGTAACTTCTAGATACTAAAATACAGCATTTTAAAAAAAAAAATAAAATATTTTATATTTACCACGTAATATTATATGTCACATGTATGTTTGTTGTAAAGCAGGATATTTTAATGTAGCATTGTATATATAGTGTTTAAATGAAACATAATCATTACCAAGTATAGAATTCCACTCAGAGGTAGATAAAAACCAAGACCAAAATAGGAGAAAGCCCTGAAGTGAGTTTGTATCAACATTTCTTGCCACATTTATCTTTACTCCACTAGAGAAGAAAGAGAATGTTTTTGCCACAGAACTTTTACTAATTCCAATTATTATTTCTAATCATTACTGTGACTCAATTATTCTGAAAAATTTGCTATCAAAGTTTGTAAATTCTCAATAATCAAAACATATTAACAGACACAAATAATCTTAGCATTCTTAACGTTTCCCAAAGTAAGGTGATTATTTTTTCATACCGGAGTAAAACGTAAAAAAAAAAAAAAAAAGAATACCACAAATATGGAGTCAAATATTTATAAAAGGTAATGTTGCATCACAAAATGCAGCCTTTCCTAGCTGGAGGTAATCTTAGAACTGAAGAATGATATAACTCATTTTGTAAAAATTTACTTTACAATCTCAGTGGCATAGCCAGTACCTCCAGTAGGGGAGCAAATTTCTACTTCAGATGATCAAAGTGTTTGGATTCGGGCCTCTCCAAGAATTTGAAATAAGGGGTAAAGCTGGGAGTCAGGATCCCAGAATTAAAGCAAGAAGTCAGGGTGAAAGGAAGGTGTGGATGTCAAGAACTCACAGAGGAACCAGAGGGAGAGAAGTTTGACTCTGGCCTTTCCTAAGTGACATCATCCCAGCTGCTTGAGCTCTCTGAGACACCTGTACAATAGGGATGCCGACACTCACCCCACAGGGTTGCCCTCAGGATGAAGGAGCCACCGCACATGATGTGCTTAAGTGCAGTGACTGTGAGTGATGGCTTTCATGGTGAGTGCCTGGGGAGTGTTGCCATCCCGCGTTCTGGACCACCCAAGCTGCAGTCACCTGGCAATCTGAAGCGTGAGGACCTGTGGGTTCCGTGTGTGTCTGCTGGTTACCAGGCCCAAGCCTGCTAATATTTCAGAACCCTGGAAAGAGCTTGGGGTTTGGGCCCTGACATTTAATTTTGATTCCACTTTCCTCTAATTAGGTCAAAAGTTCCTTATCTAGAAAATGAGAATAATAAGTTGTACTGTTTTTACTAAGATTCAAAATAATATATGCAAAACCCCTGACACGGGAG
Organism: Pongo pygmaeus; assembly: GCF_028885625.2. Lineage (NCBI taxonomy): Eukaryota > Metazoa > Chordata > Mammalia > Primates > Hominidae > Pongo > Pongo pygmaeus. The sequence continues at coordinate 129,406,627 of NC_072385.2, forward strand.
CTAGCCCTTGGCCCTTACACAGTTGGCCAGTTGCTGTGATTATCATGTCCCTTAGCCCAGGGACTGGCCTGGCTAAGCCTAAGTGTTTTTTGTTTGTTTTGTTGTTGTTTGTTTTAATTATTTTTTGTTTTACTTTAAGTTTCGGGAAACGTGCAGAACATGCAGGTTTGTTACATAGGTATATGTGTGTCATGGTTGTTTGCTGCACCTATCAACCAGTCACCTAGGTTTTAAGCCTCACATGCATTAGCTATTTGTTCTGATGCTTTCCCTCCCCTTGCCCCCACCCCCTGATAGGCCCTGGTGTGTGATGTTCCCCTCCCTGTGTCCATGTTTTCTCATTGTTCAACTCCCACTTACGAGTAAGAACATGTGAAGTTTTGTTTTCTGTTCCTGTGTTAGTTTGCTGAAGATAATGGCTTCATCCATGTTCCTGCAAAGGACATGCTCTAATTCCTTTTTATGACTGCATAGTATTCCATGGTGTATATGTACCACATTTTCTGTATTCAGTCTATCATTGATGGGCATTTGGGTTGGTTCCATGTCTTTGCTATTGTGAATAGTGCTGCAATAAATATACATGTACATGTATCTTTATAATATAATAATTTATATTCCTTTGAGTGTATACCCAGTAATGGGATTGCTGGGTCAAGTGGTGTTTCTAGTTCTAGATCCTTGAGGAATCACCACACTCTCTTCCCCAATGGTTGAACTAATTTACATTCCCACCAACAGTGTAAAAGCGTTCCTATTTCTCCACAGCCTCGTCAGCATCTGTTGTTTCTTGACTTTTTAATAATAGCTATTCTGACAAGCATTAGATGCTATCTCATTGTGGTTTTGCTTTCATTTCTCTAATGATCAGTGATATTGAGCTTTTCTTCATGTTTGTTGGCAGGGTAAATGTCTTCTTTTGAGAAGTATCTGTTCATATCCTTTGCCCACTTTTTGATGGGGTTGTTTGTTTTTTTCTTCTAAATTTGTTTAAGTTCCTTGTAGATTCTCAATATTAGACCTTTGTCGGACGAGTAGATGGCAAAAGTTTTCTTCCATTCTGTAGGTTGCCTGTTTGCTCTGATGATAGTTTCTTTTTAAGCCTGCTCTTCGAAGGTATCTACACCCACATCTGAGACAATTTGACAACAAGAGAACTTAAAACAAAGTTGACACATTCTACTCCATATTCTTTCCAAATGGTAATAGTCAATCTGAATTATTCTTGAAAGGTATCACAATCTGATTATGGTGTGAATATTTATAAATCAAAGCCCACATTTATATTCTGGAACTCAAATGCTAGCTGGCGTTAAGATGATGAAATAGATAATTAGTGTGATTTTGCAAACCAAACTTGTTTGTCTTTTAAAAATGTACATTGTGTTGTTTCTGAAAACTGTCGACATTGTATCTTGAATCTAATGTAGCCGTCATTAAGGTTTAGAAATGGTGGAAATAATTATAGAAGAGAACCTGAATTATTACTGAACTAAATGCAGAATGGCTATTGAAGTGGGAACAACATGAGGGAGAGAGGCTGAGTGGGGTAGATTACAAATGAAAATTGGAAGAACGGTTATTAGTGACATAAAATGGACAAAACTCTCAGGATAAAAGCCAACCACTGGCTGACAATGAGTGCCATGTCATGTCTGGGAAATCAGCGGGAGACTTTCAGAGGGCGTCGGAGTTAAATACATATGGTGGCAAAAAGAAGGGAAACCTATATCCAGTCAGGTGCACCCACAGGAAAAGAACCAACAGGAGATGCTCTAAATGTCAGCCCTGCTGCAGTCCTCCTGTAATTATGCTAATGTGTGCATTCTGGGCTTAGACATATATGTTTGTTTCAATTTCTAGTCCCAAGAGTATTTCTCTCACCAGGTCCTTTGTGTGTATGACTGGTTAATAATGCCTATCTTATGGGTGGTTGTGGAAATTCAGTGTAATTAGGACTAAGGAACAGGTGCAGTCACTGACATGTGGCAGGTCCCTTCTATAGCATACATGATACACTCCAAAAGTGAAGACTAGGTGTTTTTACCCTTTGCCCTTCCAAAAAATCTGTAAACAAAAATACTCCAATATTTCTGGACAAGGTATGGTTTTATCAGTGAGAACAGCCAATATCTCTCTTGACCTATTCAAAAAGAATGTGTGAAAATTAATGAAATGCAGATCTTCAAACTTTTATAGAAATTTTAATTAGTATTTAAAAACTGTATATTTGTAAACTCAAGAAATTACTCATGTAATTTTTAAGCAAATAAACAGGCCACTGTTTACATATATTACTAAAATTTTAATTTATAAAAATATGTACTGTTGTCAATATTAAATATTCTGTAATGACACAGTCCCACTAGCTTGACGTGGTCATTTCATTTATCTATTTCTTTTAATACTTAGATCACACATACACATGTTGTTAAATACCAACAGTAAAGTATATGTGCTTATGTTGTGTTTTTCTTGTCTTATTTAACACTGTATTATTTCTTAGAATCCACAAAGAAACAGACAATTCCAGGGAGTAGCAAAATTAAGTGAAACAATATATTTTAAGGTATGACCCAAATAAAAGAAAATATACCATTATATTAATTAATATAATGCTCACATTTATAATTATGATGATAATTACAATGGTATTTGAGTTTCCCAGCCTTGTTTCTTTTTCTTTATTATCAAAATTTTATTAATATTTTAAGGAGTACCTAGATGAGGTCAGCACAAATCTAGGAAGTAAAATCAGAGAGAGGGCCTGTATTTACTTTTCATAGCTCCAAGGCAAATAAGCCATGTTATCCTGATAGAGAGGCAGTCAGACATTACAGGCCATGACCTAGCTATAAAGAGTTTTGAATGCCATCAATAAATCACTCCCTAATTAACCTTCCAAACAGCAAAGTGCAAAAGAGCTGGTGAAGTTTAGATAAAATCACCTTTAAAAATATGTACAATCATTTTGAGAAAGTTTGGTATGTTTAGCAATATTTGCTGAAGTAGTCCCAGTGTTCAACTAAATAGAGTGACCAACAAAACGTTTTGAAATATGTTTGTATGAATAATTATATTGCTATATTTACATATGTAAATTTTACTATACCAGAAAATTCCTCATTTACTTGCTCTCAATATTTCTACCATAGTTTTACTTTGGCTAATTCATGGTCAAGGAAAAGTAAAATATGGTAAATTCCATGAAATACAGAATTGTTTGAAAATCATTATTAATTTTTTTAATGAACTGAAGTTTATAATTCTTTTTGTCTCAACCAGAGAAGTTAGAACACTTGAAATTAGCTAAGCGAGAATACCATCAGCAGTGCATCAATCTCAGCTGCATACAGGTGTATCAGTTGAATGGCAGAGGGACTAGAAATTACATGTCATGAAGAAAATTTACAGAACTGAAGATATTTAGGCTGCAAAAGAAAAGACTAAGGTAAGCCTGTGGGCAGGTTAAGGTTTAAAACACTGAGAGTTCACCCGTAGAATAATGCTTAGAAAGAGAAGACAAGAAAAATGAGGAACGGAATACAGAGAAACAAATCTTGGCTTATTTTAAATCCTTTTCAGAGAACAGTATACAAGCATGGTGAAGAGTGAAATCTCTACTGCTAAACTACAGAGGTATCCGATACAGGTTCTTAAGTGCTGAGGGACTTTGCATAAATTACTGATGCTGTGGTTTTGGTTTTCTCCAGTGTAAATAGTGTTGAATACAGTATCCATAAAACCCTGAACAGGTTGAGAAAGGAAATGTGTATAAAGTGGTTAAAAAGAGACTGACACAACGTAAGTGCTCTATAAAAATTGCCTGTAAAAAATAAGACTACCACAAATAATGCTGTCTTTTTAAATGTATTTATTAAATATATATGATACTAAATAAATGCACATATACATAAATATGTTTTAAAACACATATAACATGCCAAAATACATATTATTTTAAAATAAACAAATATTGATTTTGTGGTTTGGCTGTGTTCCCACCCATATTGCATCAACAATTGTAATCCAAATTGTAATCCCCGTGTGTAAAGGGAGGGATCTGGTGGGAGGTGATTGGATCATGGGGGAGTTTCCTCCATGCTGTTCTTATAGTGCATAAGTCCTTATGAAATCTGATGCTTTTATAATGCAGTTTTCCCTGCTCTTGCTTGCTCGCTCTCTCACCTGCTGCCATGTAAGACATGCCTGCTTCTCCTTCTGCTATGACTAAGCTTCCTGAGGCCTCACCAGCCATGCAGAACTGTGAGTCAATTAAACCTCTTTTCTTTATAAGCTACCCAGTCTCTGGCCATTCTTTATAGGAGTGTGAAAAAGGAGTAATACAATTGATATTAGCATAATTACAAATGATATTGACATTGTAGAAATTTGAAAATATAGAAACATATAGAAAAGAAAAGTCACCTCTAATCTTACTATTGTTATCTAAATGTGCTTTATTCTAATTGACTTGATCAATTGAGATCACAGGGCATATGAAGTTCTACATTTTGATGTTTTCACTTAGCATGATCTTTTGAGATCATAATTTTAATAGCTGTTTGGTATTCATTAGCACAAATATAACAGCAGGCATCATGTTAATGGCTGTTGCATTGTGGACTATTCTCTAGTTCTTTATGTTATACCATGAGTATCACTTTTCATTATTTCTATAGGAATACTTCCTGGAAGTGAAATTGGTAAGTCAAAGATGTGAATAATTTTATGACGTTTTACCTACATAGTCAATTTTACACTGTAGTCATTCTAGTATGTGCGTAGTGGTATTTCATGGGAAATTTAATTTGTGTTTCTTTAATGAGTAATAATATTAAATATCTTTTCAAGTATTTGTTTGCCATTCATATACATTCTTTGGTGACATATCCATTCATTCTTTGGCCATATGTCTTTCAAATCTTTCGATCATGTTTCTGAGAAGTTTATGACTTTGTGATTATTGAATTTATGACTTTGTGATTATTATGACTTTGTTATTATTGAGTTCTGATAGTTGTTTATATATAAGAGATACAATTTCTTTGTTTTGCAAAATTTCCTCAAAGCCTACAGTTTGCATTTTCAGTTTTAAAGAGGTTTTGAAGAATAATCATTTTTAATTTTGATCAAGTCAATTTAGGAATTTTTAAATATAATTTACTCTTTTTGTCTTGTAGTTAAGAAATCTCAGCCAAACACAGCATCATCACTAAGATTTTACAGTTTTTATTTTTAAAATATTTTATAGACTTCAGGATAAGATCTTGATTTTTTTCTAAGATTTATCCCTAAATATATTCTACTTCTGATACTATACTATATGGCATTTTAAAGTTTCAGATTGCTGGCTGGGCGTGGTGACTCACTCCTGTAATCCCAGCACTTTGCGAGGCAGAGGCAGGCGGATCACGAGGTCAGGAGATCAAGACCATCCTGGCTAACACAGCGAAACCCCGTCTCTACTAAAAATACAAAAAATTAGTCGGGCGTAGTGGTGGGCGCCTGTAGTCCCAGCTACTCAGGAGGCTGAGGCAGGAGAATGGCATGAACTCCGGGAGGCGGAGCTTGTAGTGAGCCGAGATTGTGCCACTGCACTCCAGCCTGGGCAACAGAGCGAGACTCCGTCTCAAAAAAAAAAAAAAAAAAAAAAAAAAAATTCAGATTGCTTTTGACTGTCTATAGAAAGATAATTGATTTGTGTTAGTTCACCTTGTGCTATGTGAGTGTGCTATACTTATTAGTTCTAGTAGCTTTATGTCAAATTTTATAGCATTTTTAATGTAGATGATGATGTCATCTGCCAATAAAGGCAGAACTGTTTCTCTATTTCCACTTGGATGTCTTTTTTTTTTTTTACATTTCTTGCCTTGCTTCTCTGGTAGAACCTCCAGTACAATGTTGACTAGAAGTAGTGCAAGTGGACATCCTAAATTTGTTTCTGTTCGGGGGTAAAACTGTTGTTTTTACCAATATGCACATATTGATCTACTTCTAGACTCTCTATATTCTGCACATTGATCTAGTCATCTATCATTTTGTTAATAACACTGTCTTTATTACTTAATTGTCTTAAGTAGTGTTTCTTTTTGTCTCCAAATTTGTCTGCTTTTACAAAATTGTTTTGGTTAGTTAATAGCCTATGCATTTTCATTATTTGTTATAGAATCGGCTCGTCAATTTTTATAAATAAAAAGCTGCAATGATTTTCATTGTAATCACATTGAACCTATTGATCAGTATGCAATCAACTGACACATTAACTAAAAAAAAGACACTTCTCCATTTCTGTAGGACCCCTTCAATCTCTGTCACCAATATTTGATATTTTTCAGTGTATGGGTCTTAAACATGTTTGGTAAAACTATAATAAGTTTTACCAAACCTAATATCTTTGTTGCTATTGTGAATGTTGTTTATTATTTCAATTTCTAGTCAGTTGCTGCTCGTCATAATACATAATACATAAATGCATACAATACATTATTGGATATCAATCTTATATCATACAAGATCATTTCTTACCCCATCTATGTGTTCTAGTAATTTTCTATGGATCCTACAGGATTTTCTATCTAGATAACCATGTCATCTTGAATAAAGACAACTTCACATCTTCTTTTGAAATCTAGATGCCTTTCATTATTTTTGTCTGCTTATCAAGCCTCCAGTACATTGTTACTTGTTATCTTAGAGAAAAAACATTCAGTCTTTTACTATTAAGTGTGATGTTAGCTGTTACTTGTAGGCTTTTTGTAAATGCCTTTATTAGGTTCAGGATGTTCCTTTCTCTCCCTTGTTTGCCGTGACTTTTTTTTTTTAAGGAAATGGATGTTGTATTTCTCAAAACTTCTTCTGCATCTATGCAGAAAATAATGGTTTTTTTAAAGTCTATTATTGTGATAAATTACATTTGATTTTCATGTGCAAACTAACTGCATTCCTTGAATATACACTACTTCATCATAGTGTATTATTCATTTTATACATTATTGGATGTTACTTGCAAATATTTTGTTAGAAATAATTATATCTATGTTCATGAGAGATATGCATCCGTAGGATGGAGCCAAAAAATGCAAAAAATGCCTCCCAGTTCCAGCCTCTACTGCAGGTTAAACCACTGCCATTTACAAGGAGAGATGGTGGTAGGTTTTGAATGTTCTTATTTTCATAAATTCAAAATACCCTCTTCCCTGCCCCAGCAAATCTCACCCAGTGCAATTCTTTCAATATTAACACTCCTCCAACTTTGCCTGCTATTGAAATGTATCCGGTGTTTTCAAATAGTTGTGTGTGTGCATGTGCACACGTGTACACTTAAGGATTTTAACTCTTTGTCCAGAGGTTAAAATTATCTTTGTCTCGTACAATCAATTTCACTATTAACAAAAGCAGAATCACTATTTTATTTTATTTTATTTTTTGAGATGGAGTCTCCCACTGTCGCCCAGGCTAGAGTGCAATAGCGCAATCTCAGCTCACTGCAACCTCCACCACCCAGGTTCAAATTATTCTCCTGCCTCAGCCTCCTGAGTAGCTGAGATTACAGGAGCCCACCACCATGTCTGGTTAATTTTGTATTTTTAGTAGAGAGAGGGTTTCACCATGTTGATCAGGCTGGTCTCAAACTCGTGACCTCAGGTGATCTGTCCGCCTCGGCCTCCTGAAGTCCTGGGATTACAGGTGTGAGCCACTGCACCCAGCCCAGAACCACTATTTTAAAACAACAAATACTATTCCTTTTTAGTTATGGAAAGTTATTCAGTTAAATTTCTTTTAGATTAGGGTTTCTTCATGGAAAATAAATTTTCTAAAATTAAGGCTAAAGTAGATTAAATAATTTTAGAAGAATCAATTGCCACTTACGAAACCCTTCAAGGAATATAATGACGATTCTTCTAATAATTGGATTTAGTTTGACTGAAATATTTATTTAATATTCACTCTGTTCTCTTTTTCAGGCACTGTGCTAAGTTTGACTTACAGAGACGAATATTTGGCCACATCTTCAAGGAGCTCAGACCTTCATGGACATACCAAATATATACAGAACTAACTCTACTGCTTATCACAATGAGAGCTGTGCCATGCATATTTGAAAGTTAGAGAGATTTATTTTCAACAGAATAATAAAGTCAACTTTCACAAACTGGTGACAGATTATCTGGGCCTTGCAGACAGGGGAGGACTGACAGATTGAGAAGAGTATTTTGGTTAAAAATGGATCATAAACTGGTATAAATATCTAAACAAGTTCATGAGAATGAGAAGAGTCAAACACAATAAAATAATTCAAAGATATATCAGATAAACCTGGACACAAAAGTCATGAGTTTTTTCTTCAGTTGACTCTGAACAATTTACAATAACTTCCTCAATTATTGTTTGTCTCATTTTAACATTTTATAATAACACCTATGTCTCCACATTGGTATGAAGATTAAATGAAAACACATCAATGTTAGATAGTCCCTAAGTTTCTGTCCCAGATATAAGCCCACCCTCCCCACCATCATGTGATCACACGCAGGTGCACATGCACAGACGTATACATGCATGCGGTTATGGGAACAATAACTGCAAATATCAATACTGTTATGATTGTAACCTCAGACATTGCACAAGTCTAGACCTCTGGATCAACACACATATGTATGTGTATGTGTAACAAATGTATGGCTAATAATGCATAGGTTTCATAGCTATACCTTGAAATCAATTTATTAAATGGATGTGTTCTTCACCTGCTGACTCATCTACTGAGGCCCAAAAGCAACAACGTAAACTGCCCTGGATAAAACACTTGGAGACAAGAGATCTCTAAGCTAAGCTATAGCTTCATCAAGCACGGAGTTATCTCATTTCATAGCTTTACACACACACAGGCACACACACACACACACACGCACACACACAGCTCTCAGCTGGAGACCGTCAGGGAAAACAAGTACCAGTGAGATCTGGGGATCTTCATTTGATTTTGTCTTCTGGGTGAGGCTGTGTTGAAAACACTTTGACAGAGGGCTCTTCTCTTGGGGCTCATCAAATATTGCTGGTAGAGGGTTTGCTTGCTTTAAATATTCCTTTCCTCAGGTAACGAAGAATACCATGTAATTTGTAATGATAACTTGGATAATGAATGCACACTGTAGTCAGCCATTACCAGTGGTAATTGGTCTTCCTTTCATCTCCCGTCAAGCAGAGTGGTTAGGATTAGGACCAAAAAGCAGCTATCATCTCTCTCATTTCCTGACTCAGACAAAAGGCAAAAAAAAGGTGCCTGCTTGTGCTGATAGGTGTCTGATCAAAGCGGCTGAAAGCTGTCAGAAGCCAGCCAGCCTCAGCACCTGACTACTCCTTAATGCAGCTTTGCCTTTGATGTACAGGCAGTCCAACTGTGGTTCTATTTATGTAAAAAAATAATAATCAGGATTGTAATAGAACAGAAGAAAGTGCCATTTTCTATTTTGATTCTAGTTTTGCAGTCTGACACCTATAGGAAATGTGGACTAATTCTGTCCAGAGTATGGTGTGTGTGTGTGTGCGCGTGTGCGTGTGTGTGTGCTTGTGTGTGTGTAACTCACTTAATAAAATAAAATATCTTTGAAACGTAATCAAATATATTTGGCAGTGAGCAGAAGTTAGATTGCTGGTAGAAAGAAATTATCCTTCTTGGAAAATAAAAAAAATGCTTAAGTAAAATTGCAGCAGTTTTGACATGTGTATTTTATATTGCAGAAATTCTACAGGTTATAGGTTTATGAATGGATAACTGGTCTTGGATTTAAATGAATTGGCATCGAATCTCAGACTTCTAGCTTTCAACCCATGTGAATTTAGATGCATATTAATCACATATGTGTTTTAAGTTTATCACTGGCTATATATATGGTTACTTTCATATATGACTGTGCATTGAATGAAAATACCTGGCATGTGGTTATTATAAGCAATAGACAGTTTTTGGCCAGAGAGCCAGCAGACAAGTGTTAATATCACTTAAGCCCTCTGTGTCTCAAGTTCAAAATTTCTAAAATGAGTGACTATAATATTTGTTTGAATTAAAGTATACAAAGCATGTATCTCAGTGTCTAAGACATTGTAAGACACCAATAAATGTCCAATATTTCTGTTGTTGGTATTAATTTTTTATTAAGGGATTCTTGAATTAATACACCATCCCTAGGAAATTGCTGCCCTGTTTTCCTCAGCACTGTGAGCCTCTCCACGAACAAGACCAGCTGTCTTTTACTTCTGGGATAGTTTGTTGAATGAGTGTATGAATAAATAAATGAGCAGGAACTGGTGAAATCTTACTTGGGAAACCAGAATGCTACAGGGATGTTTTTGGGTAAAGCTATATTTGTGTCTTGATTACCATAATTGCCAGTGGTTTATCTGAACTGAGCCTGGGTATATACACACACAAACCCACATACGTAGACACACATTCATATACATAAACCATACATGCTCATGCACCTTCTCCTCCTCCTCTTTTCCCTCTTCCTCTTGGTTTTTCTCCTCCTTCTTCATCGTCCTCCCCCTCCTTCTTCTTTCAAAAAGTTGTGTATTCTAAATATTAATGTGAAATCTCACTCCCAGATCTCATCAATATTTTTAAAATAAAGTAAACACAGTTCAAGAACCAAATTTAAAAATCCTAAGGTGTATGCAGGTCACAAACCACTCATTCTCTGTGACCTCAGCCTGATTCTAAGATATTGACCCTGATGGAACCAGCGGAGAGTGAAAACAAATAAATGAATGTATTGCCATCTCAAAACCTATCTTCTACACTGGGGAAGAAAAACAAGGCCTTAGAAACCATTTAAACTTGTCAGGTAATTGCCCCTATTCAAGGCAGTCATAAAATGTAAAACAGTGCTTCTCACCCTCATTTCTCCAGCATGGAATGGAAAGGGTAGAGGGACACTTGGAGATCCTCCAGTTGGCCATCAGCTCTGCTGTTTTCCTTTATCTTCTGCAAAACAAGGGTGAAGTCATCACATACTTAGGTCTCCTGCTGACTTTATTTGTGTTGTTTTAGTTACACTTCAATTACTCCAGTTTATCAAACAGTTATTTCTATTGTTCTCTACTTTGTGCGGTATATTTTATAAGGTGCGGAGGGTAATAATAAAAGAAATGTGACTCTCTAGACCCCCCAAAGGAAAGGCTCTGAATTTAGAAGAGACCTAATGGGTATGTGTATGTGAGTGTCTATGTGTGTCTACGTGTGTGTGTCAGAATAAATACGTGCTATAAAAGTGAGGATAAGTGTATAATATACACCTAAAACAATTCCCCCTGTCATCTGGTAACACAGTCTGCATTTTCTTTGCAAAGTAAACTCCCGGTGATGGTTACATTATGTCAACTTAGCTGAGCCAAGGTGTCTAGATATTTGGTTAAACATTATTCTGGAGCCCCGCGCAGTGGCTCATGCCTGTAATCCCAGCACTTTGAGAGGCCGAGGCGGATGGATCACGTGAGGTCAGGAGTTCGAGACCAGCTTGGACAACATGGTGAAACCTGGTCTCTACTAATAGTACAAAAATTAGCTGGGTGTGGTGGTGGGTGCCTGTAATCCCAGCTACTTGGGAGGGTGAGGAATGAGAATCGCTTGAGCCCAGGAGACAGAGTTTGCAGTGAGCTGAGATTGTGCCACTGCACTCCAGCCTGGGTGACAGAGTGAGACTCTGTCAAAAAACAAACAAACAAACATTATTCTGGATGTTTCTCTGAGAGTGTTTTTGGATGAGATTTACACTTAAATTTGTGGATTTTGAGTAAAGCAAATTTCTCTCTCTAATGTGGTGTGCCTCATCCAGTCAGCTGAGGGTCTGAGTAGAACAAAAGACTAATCTCCGCTGAGCAAGGAGAAAGTCCACCAGGAGCCAGTCTCTGAGCTTCAACTGCAACATCAGCTGTTCCTGCGTCTCCAACCTGCTGGCAGACCCTTCCAGTCTCCATAATCACATCAGACTATTCCTAAAAATCTCTCTCTCTCTCTTTCTCTCTCTGTGTGCACCAGCACACACACACACACACACACACACACACACACACACACCCTCTGTTGCTTCTGTTCTCTGGACAGCCCTGACTGAGGGACTCCATATTTTGAGATCTTGTGAACTGTTGCTGTCTCTCCTGCCCCCCTCAGCTCACGGAGGGCCTGTGTCTTCCCTGAGGCTTGATCCTTGGTCCCTGGTGTGGACAGAAGTTTCTTTTGTCCCCTGAGTTTCTGAATTTTAAGGCGTTGACACCTGAAGGATTATTTCCTGGCTGCCAGGAGACAGGCGGGTAAGAAGGAGCAAAGCCAAGCAAGGAAGCAGAGGTAAGAGATGGAGGGAGAAAGGTTTCTCGAGCTCAGGTTCCAACAGGGTCTAAAGCCAGCCATCCTCCTGTTTCCCAGTTATGGGAGGCAAATATTTCCTTTTTTTGTTTAAGTGTATTTGGGTTTGGTTTCTGTTGCATTAAATGTTAATAAATAGCGTTAAGGGGGTTTTATAAAGGAAGATATCCTATGCTCAGAAAATTCAGAAAGGAAAAGGGGTATGATGATTAAGATTAAAGGACAGGTCTGTAAACTGGCACCCTACCTAGAGGCTGTCAAACACCAGGTTGAATAACTTTTTAAATTTTCTGGCCATTAGGAGGCAGAGAGAGACTGGCATCCCAAAGTGACATCATCAGACTCATGGTTCAGAAGCTTAAATTGGAGACAATCAAGAGATTATTTGGCGACGAAAGACCAAAGTGACACTTTGTAACTAGTTTAAGTTTTCCCTAATTGTTTTTGCAAAGATGGGACATTTACAGGTGAAAGTAAATCATGCAAAATTGATGTCAGAATTTTCTTGAAACTTTCTTAGAGTGCACTCCCCAGAATTCTACTGGTTTTCACCCCACCCCAAACCCCAGGGTCAAGAAGCTCTGTTTTGAACCCACCGTTCCCTTTTCCTACTTTCCCATTCTTTTATTCCAAAGGAGTCCATACCATTGTCTACCTATCTACCTATCTATTCATCCTTCCATCCATCCTTCTATCCATCCATCCATCTTCCATCCACCCAACCATCCATCTACATATATGCAAATTATACACACACAGGAAAGAGAGAGAGAGAACAGTTTTGCTTACAAATAGCCCCTAGCATTCAATTAACTCATTCTCACTAGAGATATTTCAATCAATCTAATTGTTTGGGTAATTATTTCAGAATTAATTATTTTGTCTAATTTAATACTAATATCTTGAGAAACTTTTTTTTAAAGAATACCTCATGAAATATAAATTATTCTAGAGAAAAAAAGTACTAGGCTGTTATCTCAGTTACTAAATTTCTATTGGTGTTTTATAACTAATAAAGCCTGATCTGCATATCCAAAAAAAGTACCTTAGTTTTGGAGCTATTTACCATGACATCTTATTTGCTAGCATAATTTAGTTCACAAAAAGAAATCCTTATATTTAATTATCGTGATGATCATGTGAGGATGTTATCATCGTAATCCCTGTGTGTAGATGAAGTCACTAAAGCTCAGAGCAATGACACAGCTTGTCTGAAAATACATAGCCAAAGAACTCTAGAGCCAGGACTTGAACCCACGTCTGATTCCCCATCTCTTTCCATTGTGCATTGCTCAGTGAAATCAATGCAAAGAATTATTGATTTTCTAGTAAAAGAATCTCACTCATATGTTTCAATATGCTGTCATAATGCCAAGGGGACTGCTACTATCATGTTAGATGGAAATTGTACTTCCTTTCATTCTATTTACTCTTCCAGAAACCAGAGGAAGTGCATTCTTAGACAAGGCTGAACCAAGCTCACAGTAAGACAAATGATTGTGTTTGGAGGGACAAAACTCCTCAGATCTTTGTAGATTTTAAATGAGGCATTCAAGATACACGGAAAGACTTAATCCTTGGACAAAATTCCTGTGATACACAGAGGCTGGATAAAATTGGATAAAGGGAAAAATGCACATTCATTGCCAATGTTTGGGATTTGGGCATGGCTAAGGAAGAAGAGTTTAAAGTCTGTATAGCTGAACACAGATTCTCAACTCAGCTAGGATGCTCAAACACCAGTCTCTTCAAATGTTTCCTCCATTCCCACCTATGAAGAAATGAATAACATTCATCAATGTAAATAGTTTAGAAACTTACTTAATTAACACTTGTGAAAAAACATCATGATTCCCCAAAGTAGTGTACCTTAAACGTAGGAAGTAAACATCAAGATCAACAGGAAAGAAAATGTGCTAGCTTGAAACGGAGGCTTCAAGATGAGCTACTTTACCTAAACAAATTTACTGTGATTTTATTTGTGTTTATAGACGTATAAGTACATACACAAATAAAGTCCATTAAAGAAATTTTTTCTTATATTTCATTTATTCTTCCTTTTACAGTTTTTGAAGAGCATACTCTTTTTCTCACAAGAACAAGTAGGCTGTGGTCTCCAGCCAGATAAATTCTTCTAAGTAGTATATAAAATGACAGTCAATAAAGGAAGAATTAATAGAATTTGAATTTTGCAACCAAACAAGAGCAATGTCTTGCATAATTTTTTTCAGCTTATTAACTCTTCTTCTTCTGGGATTTCTTCTCGTACACTACTGGGCTTCTTTCTCTATGAAACAGGTCCTCTCCTTTGGAAATCCAAATAATCCATCCTTCCTTTAGGACTTTAAAAAGTAAAGCATCTCAAGTATTGTACATGATCTTAAAGACCTCCCCACTCTGGTCCTCAGTTTTCTCCTCTATAAAACAAGAATCTTACACTACATAATCTCTAGGATACCTTCTAACTTGAACATTCTACACCTACAGAATTTACCATCATCCCTCTTCTCACTTCCTTCCATCTCCTCCCCTCGCAATCTCCCCAACCCCTTCCCTCTGCCAGGCTCAATCCAGGTAAATCATTACCCTAACTTCATATAAGTGGAAAACAGCTGAGCCATATTCCATTTTGGATTCATGTGGTTTACTGGTGATTCTTTCTGAAAAAAACTTCCTGTGGGGTGCTACACATATCAGCTACTAGACACATCCAAAAACATCATCTGCCTGCAGGTTTTTTTATTTCAATGATATATTTTAGAAACAATACATAATTTACAGGTCTAGTTTTATCTTACCTCCTGGGCCCAGAGCACTTTGCAATAATGGGCATTAATAAGTTGACCCTATGATACCAAAAATTCTGTACTGTGTTATCACAATCAAGAAAAGCATTTTGCTTAGTTTGAAATTAGCACATATTGTTGGGTTTTTATTCTCCAGAGGTATGCTATATATAGTCAACCTGATAATATTCATCGAGCCTCACAACAGGCTTCCTAAATGATCACTGAATCCAATTCAGTGATATCAGTGATATACAAAAGCCATGTTAAATCTACTGGGAAGACTCCAAAACCAAGGAGATTCAAGTGGTCTTCCTACACACTGAAGAAAAATGTGGCTTCCTTTCCCTGGTGGAAACTTGCCTGTTTTGCTTGTCTTCCCAGTGCCCATCTCCTTTTTGGGGGAAAGCCCTGTGGATTTCTCTTTGAAAACTACCTCTCCTCTTTTGCAAAGGTTTCGGTGACCCTGCCTCTTAGTGTATTTCAGCTGCTGTAAAAAAATGTCATAAATGAGGCACCTTATACACAACAGAAATCTGCTTCTCATAATTCTGGGGGCTGGGAAGTCCATCGTCAAGAAGCCACTGGATGCAGAGTCTGGTGAGGCGCCACCTTCTGGATAATTGAGGCAATTTCTTTCTATGAACTCGTGTGGTGGAAGAAGTGAAGGGTCTCTCTCAGGTCTCTTTTAGAAGGGCACTGATCCATTTATGGGGAGGAGACCCTCTAATCTTGTAACCATTTAATCAGCTCCCAAAGGCCGTACTTCCTAATAGCATCACATCGTGACTACATTTTGACCTGTGAATCTAGGGGAGAGACAAACACTCAGGTCACAGTGGCTCAGGATTCTTTTGGTGCCACTTCACCATGTGGAAACTTCAGTGGCTGGTGGCACCTGTCCCCAGGTCTCACTTGTGACCACTGAGCTGGCTCTGCCCACTTGCCTGGCAGGCTATGCTTGGCTCATGCTATTGGCCCAGATTCCTCTCTCACCTTGGATAAGCCAGGTGCGGAGTGGTGAGGGGTGTGTAAGGAAGTGAGCATGGGGTCTGGCCGTAGTGCACAGCCAGGCACACTGGCTGCTGCAACGGGGCAAGCAGCTCCAGCCAGCAGCATAGGTGTGAGCCCTGTGCAAGGTTGCGGCTGGACCAGGCATGCCTCAAGCATCTTCTGCTTTGGGTACTGGCATCTGGACAAAGGGGACACAGTGGCACCAAAAAACTTGAGATGTCAGCAACTGCAGAACCCCAAGGGGGTGTTACACTAGGTTACAGTTCTGGCTCGGGGAGACCTGAGGTCTGGGCCCCAGAAGGGTCAGAGCTCTTCTTTCATAGTCTGGGGAATGGGAGTGTGTCATTGCCCACAGCTGGGCAGGCTGGCCAGGAATGTGTTTCAGCTTGTTCATATTATGGCTCATTTGGTCCCACCACCCTGCTAAGGCCCGCATCTCCTGGCCTGGTCTGGCTCTGCCTTGCCACGGCTTCCTGTCATGGGGGGTGGCTGCCCAGCACCAGTGGAAGGCATGAGGGCTACAGTGTTATGGCTCCTTTCACACCTGCCATTCAGCAGGTCCTGGATCTTGTCCCACATCCAAGAAGAATGAGATTATGTGGACAACCAGAGAGTGAACAAGGTGGAGAAAACTTTTATTGAGTTACAGAGCAGCTCTCAACATGAGAGGTGACCCAAAGTGAGTAGCCCTTATCCGAAGGCAAGTAGTCCCAACAGGTGGCTGAGTCTGGGGTTTTTGCGGACTCAAAACTGGGGAGTATGTGCTGATTGGTCCATGGGCAGGCCTGGAAAAAGCACCATTAGACTGGCTAAAAGGCATCGAGGAAGTTCTCACTCTGGGTCGTCTGACTGCCTGGTTTTCAGGCTTCAGGGCATTTTTGGCTTGAAGGTTGAGTTTCACTGGGGACCTGACCCTGTCTACCCAGGAATTTTTCTGCCTCTTCCAGCTATGAATAGCACTGTGGAAGTTGAGTTTCCTAATACTACTCCTGGTCATGGAGTTGTTTATGACCTGAACTACACAATCACATACTTTTTCCAAGGAGATTGGAATATGTGTATAGTAATAGCAAACAAATATTTAAAGTTAATCAATCCTGCAGGAGATATTCAATGAGTTTGTCTGTTATTTTCCACCAACTGGATCCCTAAATCAACCTGGTTTCTACTCTCCTCAAGGACTGGCTGTTTGGCATTTCCTTACTTGTGTGACCTGATACATATTCTTCCAATAACTGCTTGTTTCATGTTTTTATTTTATTGTTGTTGTTAGTTGCATCTAAAACAACTTGCTACATATTTATTTAGCAAATAATTTTCTAAATAATGCATGCAAACTGCAAATGTTCATGATTAGAATGACCATGTGACTATAAGTTACAAAATTTTTTTACTGCAATGGTTTCTTATATGAGAACAAGAAGGACAATCCAGATACCATGCAACAATAGATAATCTGTCTTTTACTGATTCTTAAAGGCCAGACAGGTTGATATTTGAAGTTTAGTGTTTGATATAGTTAAAATGTTTACTCTCTGAGTCACTGGGGGGATAAATGTTGCCCTTCCAAGATAGGTTATCAGAAGTAGCAAACTTTTCAGCCCTTCTCCCATCCCTATACAAAATATGAGAGGTAATTCCCAAGCAATAATTTATTCCTATTTCGTGTTAAATATTTAATGAGAAGAGCATAGTGAAAACCTTGGGGCAAAGCAGACAGACTTCAAACTTAAGCCCTCATGAGAGTGAGGTAGTGACTGTCTGTAGACAGGATTATAAGCACTGATATTAAATACCATGAAAATGCACATAGTTGTTTCAGTGGATATCCCCAAAACTATAATGTGGTACCAATTCCCAAAGTCTAGATCCCTGGAAATTTGAAAAGAATGCTTTATAATAAATAAATAGGATCTTTTATCTTGAGAAATTGTATAGAAAATATTTGTTGAAAGATATATATTCAGTGAACAGAATAAAATCAAGAACACCTGATGCTTTGAAAACCATGTCATGGCCGGGTGCGGTGGCTCATGCTTGTAATCCCAGCCCTTTGGGAGGCTGATGAGGGCAGATCACGAGGTCAGAAGATCGAGACTATCCTGGCTAACATGGTGAAACCGCGTCTGTACTAAAAATACAAAAAATTAGCTAGGCGTAGTGGCATGTGCCTGTAGTCCCAGCTACTCAGGAGGCTGAGGCAGGAGAATGGCATGAACCTGGGAGGCGGAGGTTGCAGTGAGCCAAGACTGCACCACTGCACTCCAGCCTGGGCAACAGAGCAAGACTCTGTCTCAAAAAAAAAAAAAAAAAAAAGAAAACCATGTCACAACTTTCTGCCTCAGCTCTCTCCTTTTAGAAAATGAATGTGTATCTAGAGAATCTACTAGATTTATAGTTATTTTGCTGAAGAAATGGTCTGTCTGTAGATACATATTTATTTCTGGAGGCATCAAATGGATATTGTAGATCTCTGATGCATAGAGGAAATCCAGTGTCCTTATTATACAGGTGTTACAAAGTTAACAAAATGCACACCAGAAGCCATTTAAGGGTTTGTTGGCGTAACACAGATTTAAAGATATTTAGAGTTTGGGTTTGTGTTATTATTTATATGTTGCTTGTCTTGGAGAAAAGATGTGTGTTAAAACAGGATTTTTGTTTGTTGCATTACTTAATAAATGTAGCCATTTTAACTGTACTAGAAAACCATGTTTTAGAAGAAATTATTGGCAATTATGTTGACAAATAAAAATGTTCCATTAATTATTAATAATTTGCTAATCTGTTTGTTCATTCAACCGATATTTATTGAGCATATGCTGTCTTGGCTCTGCGGTCATGGTGGTAAAACAAAAAATCTAAGTCCAAGGCATGCTGATGTCCAAATTCCAATAAACAGAGACTAAAACCAGCAGTCAACTGTGCTTTGCAAATTTGAGTTTTATTTAAATGAATCATGTAGTTTCTTCCACCAGGGTGTCTTCCCCATCTCTAAGATTATCCCTGTCTTTTACTCCAGAACTCCAGGCATTATGCACATGTAATAGCCATGTGCATATTTAAACCTGTACTCACCGGTAATAGTGAACAACCTGAATCAGTTCCCTGCACTGAACATATTTGAATGAGAGGTTGTCAGGATTAGAGACGGTGAATATGACTATGTCCAGTGCAAGCACAGGTGTGCAGTGAGCCTCGTCATTAGTAGCCATTCTTAACTGTGACCGTTAGTAGACATCATATGGATGTCTTAGAATCAAAGAATGATAGTAAACAGTGGTGTGACTGCCAGAATATTTTAAGTGACCACGACCCTAAATAGTCTATGCCACAAGAACAAAGGTGAGTTTAAGTATAATTATTAGACTCTATTTTTAATTGGCTTTCCGTCTGAAGGAAGAAACACTATTCAGTGTATCTGTTCTTCTCTCATAAAAAGGTAATGACTCAGTTTATTGCATTCATAATAATATCTTATATTTATTTAATGTCTTTGCTCCCTAGCCAAGAAATTCAGAAATAAGACTGAGCATTTCTCCAAATAAAGATATTTTTACTACTCTTAACAGATAGTTTGTGCTTGTTCTTTCTAATATAGCTCAGCCACATGACTTCTACAATTCTGTCCTACAGTTTAAAGGACAATAGGGAATTTAGCATCAGGATAATCTACCCCACCTCCTGCGCATCATGTGGATTCACGGACGGTGTTGAGAGATGGCTCAGAGCCCTAAAAGCAGTGGGTCTGAATCACTGCTTTTGGTGCTGGGAGATGGAACTAACTCTACTACTTTTAGTAATGATAGGTCACATGTGTACATATGAAACAAATTCTATGTGTGTAGGATTGTACTAGGCACCCGGAAAAGGGATTCGTGGTAAATAGAGATCATCACATGTGCTGTCAAACTGCTGAGTCATCATCTCAGTCCCACTCAAAACATCATACCCTTTCTTGCCTAAAATATCTCAGTGGTTTTCTCTAGTCCTCGCTGCCACGCTCCTGAGCCAGTGACCCACTTGCCACACTCACTGCTGTTTCTCTTGGCCACTCCTCTCTCTTGTTTCGCTTTCCGAGGATGCTCTCTCTTCCACTTTCCCTGAAGAACTTCTACTCCTCCTTCATCAGCCACATTCAACCCTCCAATTTGTATCTCTTCTGACTCACAGAAAAAATAATATACTTCCTCATCTGTGCACCAGTGTGCCCTGCACACCATTCTTATATAGATGGTAAATGATAAACAATAAAGGTTTTCTCTGTGCGTCTCTCTCTCTCACTTCATTTTTTTAAATCTAGCACCTAAGCAGTGCCCATTTGAGCTCTGCTATATCAATAAAGAGCCTAAAGCCTAGTTTGTAAATTAACTTAATTTATGACACAAGCAGGAAACAGTATGAATTGGAAATGGCCTCCACCAGGCCCTCATAACATAAGAAGAATGGCATCCTTAATTTCCTAGTACAGGGCTTGGCAAACTTTTTCTGTAAAGGGCAGGTGTAAATCCTTCAGGTTTTGTGGTTCCTATGGCATCTGTTGCAGCTGCTCAACCCTGCTGTTGTAGTGTGAAAGCACCAAAGAAAACTCTATTTACAAAACGATAATTGTAATAAAACAAACAGGCTAAGGGCTTTAGTCTACTTAGTCTCCCTCCCTTTCTAGAGGGAGTTTAGAAGAGAACATACTTAACCTCCAGAAAACAATCAAAGAATATCTATAACATTCTTGTGAAACTTCTTCAGCCTTGCTGGCACAATACGATGTCTTGCAAAGGGAAAAGAGAAGCAGGAAGAGTGAGATGGGAGATGGGCAAATGAACATGCCAGAACAGCAGCAGGGTGCCCACCCCTGAGGCAGACTCAGTGCAGACCTTAGCCTGAGCCAGCGGATCCAGCTTGGCCATCCCTGTAGCAGTAAAAGTCTAGAGGAATGATGTACATCTGACATATTGTTTGGATGTCATTAACTACTAGCAGTGTGGACCTTAGACGAGGCTCTTTACCTCTCTGGACCTCGTTTTCTTCATCTGTGAATTGAAAACGGCCATAAGTACTTCAAGTCAGACTGCAAGAATTATTGAGACGGTTCCTGACATGTAGCAGCCAGTCCTCCACACTACTTCCCTTCTGCCTCTCACCCACGGATTGATGTGGGGTGATGGGCTTTGTAGCAAATGAATGACCACTTGAAGTCATATATGAACATGACTTCTAGGCAGCCAACCTTCTCAGGCGGAGTTTAATGTGAACCTCCCACATGATATGGGGCATTTGTTTTCAGGGATGAAAACAGCTATTCTACCAATTCACTAATTCGGTGGAATTAATTTTGAGCAAGACAACTGCTATGGTCTGCATATTGGTGCCCTCCAAAATTCATATGTTAATATGAGTATGCTTAACACCCAATGAGATAGTATTAAGAGGCAGGTTCTTTGGGAAGTGATTAAGTTATGAATGAGATTAGTGCCCTTATCAAAAGGAGAGAGTTCCTCTTCTATGTGAAGATGCAGCAAGAAGGCACCTTCTTTGAAGCAAAGAAAGCCAGCTCTCACCAACACTGAATCTGTTGGCACCTTGTTATTTTATTTTCTAGCCTCCAGGACTGTGAGCAATAAATTTGTGCTGTTTATAAGTTACCCAGTCTAAGATATTTTTTATAACAGTCTAAATGGATTAGGACAACAACATAAAGTCATCTCTGGAAATATAACATTGAACAGTGTCTCTACTTTCACTTTGGTAGGAAATATTGACATGTTAATAACTTGTATTCTAAAAAACATACTATTTTGAAGTTACAAACAACGTGGATTATAAAGCAAATGCAAAATAGTCAAATTAATTTTGAGTGGAGAGAATTGAGAATGAATATGAAAGGTTATACTAGCAGTATGATTTTAAAAGACTACATGTTTGAAAAGCAATGGGATTTTCTGAATTCTTCTCATGTTTACAGCCCCTTTCTGAATAATCCCTTCCAAACAGCAACCACAGGTTTTCCCTGGGACTCCACCACCTTACTGTAGCTGACTGAATTACGGGTATATGTTTGATTCTCATAAAAATATCTATTGGCTCATTAGCAGAGAATGAGGGGGGTCTCGGAATTGCATCTTCCACCAATAAGAGGCCAAAAACCTAAAAAATGATTGCCAAAATACATCAAAAGCCAACTCTGAGAATAATTGCACTGGATAACAAAAGAGAAGCATTATCCAGCCATTACTAATCAGAGCAAGAAGAAACTGATCCTCTTTGTTGTTGGGGCACCAGAATGTGCAGGAGCTGAGAGTTTCTCCTGAGGAGAAAATTACTAGGATTATCAGGGAGTCAGTACAACCACCAGATGACTACATGGAGCTGCAGCTGAATCCTGAACAGCTCTGAATCACACTCCAGCACTGGACAGCCTGGCTGTGCAATCTTTGCACTTACATTCTCTTGTGATACCTGCAGGGTATTGAGGTATCCTGACGAGGTTTGGATGCTCTGTCATCTGATAGAGCCTAACTATGGAATCAGGAGAGAGGAAGGATACCAAAGAGTAATAGTGTGCATGTGCAGCAAAAGAAACTACCATCAGAGTGAACAGGCAACCTACGAATGGGAGAAAATTTTCGCAACCTACTCATCCGACAAAGGGCTAATATCCAGAATCTACAAAGAACTCAAACAAATTTACAAGAAAAAAAAAAAAAAAACCTCATCAAAAAGTGGGCAAAGGATATGAACAGACACTTCTCAAAAGAAGACATTTATGCAGCCAACAGACACATGAAAAAATGCTCATCATCAGTGGCCATCAGAGAAATGCAAATCAAAACCACAATGAGATACCATCTCACACCAGTTAGAATGGCGATCATAAAAAGTCAGGAAACAACAGGTGCTGGAGAGGATGTGGAGAAATAGGAACACTTTTACACTGTTAGTGGGGCTGTAAACTAGTTCAACCATTGTGGAAGACAGTGTGGCGATTCCTCAAGGATCTAGAACTAGAAATACCATTTGACCCAGCCATCCCATTACTGGGTATATACCCAAAGGATTATAAATCATGCTGCTATAAAGGCACATGCACACATATGTTTATTGCAGCACTATTCACAATAGCAAAGACTTGGAACCAGCCCAAATGTCCATCAATGATAGACTGGATTAAGAAAATGTGGCACATATACACCATGGAATACTATGCAGCCATAAAAAAGGATGAGTTCATGTCCTTTGTAGGGACATGGATGAAGCTGGAAACCATCATTCTCAGCGAACTATCACAAGGACAAAAAATCAAACACCGAATGTTCTCATTCATAGGTGGGAGTTGAACAATAAGACACTTGGACACAGGAAGGGGAACATCACGCACCGGGGCCTGTCGTGGGGTAGAGGGAAGGGGGAGGGATAGCGTTAGGAGATATCCTAATGTAAATGACAAGTTAATAGGTGCAGCACACCAACATGGCACATGTATACATATGTAACAAACCTGTACATTGTGCACATGTACCCTAGAACTTAAAATATTTAAAAAAAAAATAAGCATTAGGTGGGAAAAAAAAATGTGTGCATGGGTAGAACACAATTACAAAAGATTCCAAATGACAGATTTTCAGCCTTGTCCTTTATCCTGTAGAGTAATGGGAACCCAGTGTTGTTTAAACAAAGGAGAGACAAAATTGAGGAAACATACTTTGGGAAGAAGATGATGGCTTGTGGAATGTAGGCCGGAAAGAGAAGGAGGAGTTTTTCTAGCATGGCCAGTGACAAGAGTCTAAACTTAGGCAGAGCAGTGTCAAGGAAAAAAAGACAAATGGTAGCTCCCTCTGGCAATACCTGTACAAAACATTTTCCAGATCATTGCCTTTAAGAATCTGACCATAAGTAGTTTGCTGTTTTCTTTTATCATTTTCCCCAGTAAACATTTGTTGTTTTTTTGAGACAGAGTCTCACTTTGTCACCCAGGATGAAGTACAGTGGTGCGATCTCGGCTCACTGCAGCCTCGACCTCCTGGGCTTGGGTAATCCTGCCACCTCAGCCTTGCAATTCACTGGGACTACAGGAATGTACCACCACACTGGCTAATTTTTGTATTTTTAATAGAGACAGGGTTTCACTAGGTTGCCCAGGCTGATCTCCAACTCCTGAGCTCGAACAATCCACCTGCCTCGGCCTTCCAAAGTGCTGGGATTACAGGCATGAGCCACCATGCTCGGTCCCAGTAACCATTTTTATTGAAGTAAAATATCCAAACAAAAAGTCCATAAATCATATGTATAGCTTAATAAATTTTCAGTTGCATGATTACCACCCATGTAAATAACTAAAACGTTATCAGTTAGGCAGAAGTGTTATATGGGGTCCTCCTGGTCATTACTGTTTTCAAAATTAATGAATGATTTCTAAAAATACAGATTAACTTCATGAAATGAACTCATTCAGTATGTACACTTTTGTGTCTGACTTCCTTTGCTCAGTATGGTGGTTTAGGAGATTCATTCCTGCGGTTTACTAACATATGCCATGCTCTCTTCACTGTCATTACTGTACAAGAATACAAGCAATGAGTACATAAGAAAATATTCATTCAAAGGCGGATCAACATGTGAGCTGTTTCCAGTGCTGGGCTATATGAACAAGATAGTAGGAGCAATATAATAACAGGAGCATTTGGTAACATATATTTGGAGATAGATATATATACACATTTTGTAGAATAAGTGTATGTTCTGCTTCTGTCAATACTAGGAAATACAGTTCCTAACTGTTTATAGTTTCCCTCCCACCTCCAGTTTGTAGAGTTCCAGTGGTTTCACATTCTTATCAATACATGATATTCCCCATCATTATAGCTGTAGCCAGCCTGAGTGTCACTCACCTTAAATTTTGCAGTGCTTTTTTTTTCAGATTTTCTTTCTTTGTTTTTCTCCTTTCTTCTTACCTTCTTTCCTATTTTCCTGTTTCCTTCCATGAAACGTAGCTAGTTTTCATGAAACACTTGCCAACTTTTCTTCCAATTCTATTAGGTTGACTGATTTATGGCATTATTGATATAACCTAGATATAAGTCTTTTGTTAGATATATAAATCTAGTCTTTGGCTAGCATTTTACTCTGCTAATGATGTCCTTTGAAAAAATAAATAAATACACATTTAATTTTAATTTAATTCAAAGGATTTATCTTTCCTTAACATTTACCGCTTTTTCAGTGTCCTGTGTAATAAATATTTGCCCACCCTAATGTCATGAAAATATTCTCTGATATTAACTTCTAAAGCTGTACTGTTTTACTTTTTCACATTTGAATGTACAATCCACTATGTTTTAATCTTGTGCGTGGTAAGAGTGAGAAATAAAAATAAAATCTCCAACTGACAGAATGGACCCCCTCTTTGTCAAAGGGACCCTAGAGTAACCTTGAAAACTGAGTTCCCAGCCGTAACAAGATGGCAAGTCAGGTGCGCCTGGTTATACCCCCTCCCTCGCTAACTATGATTACACGTGCATTGTACCCTCACCCCTACCCCCATCCGTAAATTCATGCAGTGAAGCCCTAACCCAAAATGTGACTGTATCTGAAGATAGGGCTTTTGGGAGGACATATTAAGATTAAATGGGGTTATAAGGGTGGGGCTCTAATCTGATAGAACTGGTAGGTTTATAAGAAAAAGAAATTGATCTCTCTGTCTCTTCCTCTCTCACTCTCTTTATGTATGTCATGCGAGAACACAGAGACAAGCCAGCCTTCTGTAAGCCAGAAAGAGGGACTGAACCTACTGGCACCTTCAACTCGGACTTCCCAGCCTCCAGAATGGCAAGAAACACTTTTTTCTATGTTTCAGCTACCAAGTCTATCACATTTTATTATGGGATCTGTGATGGTTAATACTGAGTGTCAACTTGATTGGATTGAAAAATGCAAAGTATTGATCCTGGGTGTGTCTGTGAGGGTGTTGTTAAAGGACATTAACATTTGAGTCAGTGGGCTGGGAAAGGCAGACCCACCCTTAATCTGGGTGGGCATCATCTCATCAGCTGCTAGTGCAGCTAGACTATAAAGCAGACAAAAAAAACGTGAAAAGACTGGACTGACCCAGCCTCCCAGTTCACATTTTTCTCTGGGGCTGGATGCTTCCTGTCCTCAAATATCAGACTCCAAGTTCTTCAGTTTTCGGACTTGTACTGGCTCTCCTTGCTCCTCAGCTTGCAGATGGCCTATTGTGGAACCTTGTGATCATGTCTGTTAATATTTAATAAACTCATATATATATATGTAAAATGGGCAATAAAGTCAGATTTCTTAGATTTTATATTTATATACATATATCTCTCTCTCTCTCCTATTGGTTCTGTCCTTCTAGAAAACTCTGACTAATACAATATCTCATGTAGACTAATACACTCTTCAAGAACCAATATTACACTATCTTAATTAGTGGGGCTTTGTAACAAACAGTAAAATTTGGTAGTGGGAATCCTTCCACACTGTTATTTTTTTCTCAATATTGTCTTGGGTATCTTTGGTATCTTTTATTTTCACTTATATTTTAGCAAAATCATTTAAAATCTCCATTTAAAAACCTGATGAGATTTCAATTAGACTTGGATTGACTCTGTGGATCACAACTCAAACATTTGCATGATTATTTTTGCTTGAGTCTATCAGTACACTTTAGAATGCTGCAGAAGTGTTTTTTGAATACTCCCAATTTGGTAAACAAATGGTAAAAAAGATGAGCTGTTCAGGTTCAAAATTTAATAAAATTAATAATGTTTACATAAAGTATCTTCTTAAGTGAAACATATTTTTCTCCCTTTCTGTGAGGACATGGTAGCTGAGAATGCAATGACTCCCAGTGCATTTCCCTGCCACCAGTCTTGATTTGTTCCAAGGCCTCTGCAGTTTTACCCACTACTGATTTGGCCCTATCAGTACAAATGTCACCACAGTGAAAAAGTCAAATTTTATCTTCAAGTTATTAGAAAATATTTTTGACTTCTTGGACATGCTGAGTGGAACTCAGGTCTTCCAGTGACCTGCAGATCAACATTGGAAAATTGCTGTTCTACAGCAATGCTCTGTGGTAACCAAATTCATAGGTAATAAAGTCAGATTTCTTAGTTTTTTTTTTCTTTTTTTGAGACAGAGTCTCACTCTGTCACCCAGGCCGGAGTGCAGTGGCGCCATCTTCGCTCACTGCAAGCTCCACCTCCTGGGTTCACGCCATTCTCCTGCCTCAGCCTCCTGAGTAGCTGGGACTACAGGCGCTCACAACAACGCCCGGCAAATTTTTTGCATTTTTAGTAGAGATGGCGTTTCACCGTGTTAGCCAGGATGGCCTCAATCTCCTGACCTTGTGATCCGCCCGCCTTGGCCTACCAAAGTGCTGGGATTACAGGCGTGAGCCACTGCTCCTGGCCAGATTTTATTCTTAGATTCAAATTACATAGATACTGTAAATCAAAAATAAAATCCTAAGCTCTGCCCACCCCCACAAAAGACTGTATGGGACCCTTCCCTTGCCAGTGGGACCCAAGCAAACCTGAAAAACTAGTTCAGGCCAACATGGGAAGAGGGAATGGCCAGACATGGCTCATCATACTCTCCTCCTTTGGAGTTCAAACCAGCATTAATATTAATATGGAGATCCTAAGACTGACAGGACAGACTCTTTGTAGCAGTAAGTTACCAACTCCAACCTGACTCTGGTATAACATCACATGAAAGATAATGGGCCCTGAAAAGAAATCAATGTACTTTTACCCCAAAATATAATTCTCTGGACATAGTTTGAAGTGGCCCTGCAAAGCTGTCTCTTATGAAAAAAGTTTGTATTCTGTGGAGAATCACCTTCCCTTACTAGGTCTCTCCAGAGAGTCTGACACCTTTGATAAGAGACATTCACATCTTTTCTCTCTAAAGCCAGCCACCTGAAGGCTTCATCTATATGACAAAAGCCTTGGCTTCCACAGCCCTCCTCTTACCTAGACTCAAGCTGATTTCAACTCTTCAGGCAGAGCTTAAACCTTTCAACCAACTGCCAGTCAAGAATCTTTAAATCCACCTATGACCAGTAAGCTCCCACTTTGAGATGTCCCACTTTTTCAGGTCAAACAAATGTATACCTGACATGCATCAACTTATGTTTTTGGCTGTAATGCTTGTCTGTCTAAAATGTATAAATCCAAGCTGTAACCAACTACCTTGGGCACAAGCTCTCAGGACCTCCTGAGGCTGTGTTACAGGTCATTATCCTTAATCTTGGCAAAATAAACTTTTAACTTGATTGAGACCTGTTTCAGATACTTTTTGATTTAAAATACGAAGCATATCTTCTCAAAATAATAGTCCTCTGCCTACTCTCGAAGACTTCATATTTAATTTTGTCATGGGACCTAATGGCTGAACATAGTATGGTTAGTTATAAAGCTTGAAGAGCACATAAACCTAAGAGTGGGAACAAGGTGACATACATTTTCTAAGGTATAAATGGTTCCTGACAAATTTTTTCTTTCTTCTTTTTATTTTTTCTTTTGAAAGGAGATTTTACAATGTAATGTGACAAAGAATAAAAAATGGTATAAGTGTGAAAATTACTCATTCAAAATCTAAGCGGTTGGAACTTTAAATTATTTTGAGCCTTAAAGGAGAGTGATTATGGGGCCTAGGTCATGTGATAGGCAGCTGTAACCTAGGCAGCTGTAACCTTTGTTTCTCTGGTTATAGATTAGCCTTCTTCCTCATCTACATTGTTTTATAAAATGTGATAAATGACTAAAGGGTTCTGGGGAAGACTCCTTCCCTCCCACTATTGATCTTCATTATATATTAACTTCTCTTTTACCTCTTACAAAAAGGCTTTATGTCTATCACATTTTTTAAGATGAAATGATAAATATTACATTTTTAAATTGGAAAGGAAAATTGTATGAAAAACAAACCAATTAAATTATTATAACTCACAAATCAGAATTATGTGGAAAATGTTGTAATCCTGTTCAATTTATTGGTTTTCTTCCTATATATAAGCAAGACCTTAACTTTTAACTTTGGAGCACTGACCTCATTTCTCTGGAGTTTGTTTCCCAGATGACCATTTCCACCCAGCTTTTTGCTTGAATAAACTTTTAAAAACTGGATTCTGATCCCTTAGATTATTTTAGGTTGATATAAACAACCCCAAAGACAAGTTTTGCTATTTTGAGGGTATTGTCTGAAGCCATGTGTGCTAGCATACACATAAGGAATCCAGACATATAGATAATTACTTTTTCCTCCAAGCAAATTTTTCCAGGTTCAAAAGAAACAGTCTGCTTTCTAATATCAAACCATTGACCCAATCAATTAACATATAGTTGTCTTTCCAGCACAATGTAACTCACATCTGCTAGCTGAAGCCAGGGTAGAAGACATAATCAGATTAACCCTAAATTTAGGAAGTATCTAATATGTGCATTCTGATAGAAACTAAGATTATAGAGGAGAAGAAAACACATCTTAGCCTTTTTGGCATTAAGTATATATTTGATCTTTGACCTGTTTCCTGACATATAGCTCATAAGACGTTTGAATCGCCAGAGAGATGAGTTTCTTTTATAAACTAATGAAATGACTGGTGGCTGGGGCCCCTCTCTAGCTTCAGGATAAGCACTGGTCACTGGAAGAAACAAGGCTTGAGACTTTCAGCCCCACCTTCAAACTCCAGCGGGAGAGAGGTTGAGATGAAGTTGGTCACTCATGGCCAGTAATTTAATCAGTGACGCCTACATATTGGAGCCTTCATAAAACCCAGCTGGGTTCCAGAGGTGCTTAGTTTCAGAACACATGGAGGTTCCTGGATGGTGATGATCCTGCAGAGGGCATGGAAAATCAACACCCTTCCCCCATGCTTCACCTTGTGCATTTCTTCCATCTGGCTGTTCATCCGTGTTATTTGTAACATCCTTTATAATAAATTGGTAAATGTAAGTTTTATCTTGAGCTCTGTGAGCTACTCAAGCAAATTTTAAAAACCTGATTAGGGGATGATGGGAACCCTAATTTATAACTAGTTAGTCAGAAGCGTAAGCCATAACCTAGGCTTGCAACCCCAATCTTCAGGGGGACATCCAGTGGGGACAGTCTTGTGGGACTGAGCCCCCGACCCATGGGAATCTGACACTATCTCTAGGTAGACAGTGTCGGAATTAAATTGAATTAGAATTAACCGCTAGGCATGTAGGGAGGAATCCCTACAATCTGGTATCAGAAGTATTGTGCTGTTTTGAGAGTGAGAAGAGTAGGAAAAAGTACTCTTTTTTTTTTCTATATCACACGGCCGTAGTAAAGCTACGGCTTAGTAGCCAAGACTGATAATAAAATATTTACAAAAAAAGTTATAAATGTTTAAATTAAGAAATAAAATGTCTTCTAACTTTCTTCCTCAGAAGATGAGCACTGATTTGTAAATAAAATACTTGGGTTCAAAACTTAATCCCACTATTTATTACTTGTGACATTTTAGATTAAGTTGTGTATTGGAATTAATCTAAAAATAAAGCTATTATAGTTTTGCTTATTTACATTCTTAAAACTCCCAATCATAAACAAGAAATACATGTAATTAAAATTTAGATAATAATATTTAAGATGGTTGTTATAAAGAACAACTATTAAAAATATTATATAAAATATGAAATTATAAATTATTAGATAAATACATTTTTATTATATCAATCAGGATTTAGATTTATCACTATTACCTACTCAAAAATATATTTGCTTTTATTTATGCTTACGCAAACCAGTTGCTTTTATCACTTTATCTAAAATAAAATTATTTTGTGGAATTTTGGAAACTTGCGTGTTCATCTATGTCCCTGAATCCTGATTATTGAATGCATTTAGTGAAAAGAAGCTCATTATGGCATGGGGGGGCTTACTCCATCTTAATAACCCATCAGTGCCTTCTTTTGTTTCTTTTTTCTTAAGAAAAATTTTAATATAAAATATCTTGAAAAAATATGCTTTTTATTTGGAAAATTATTATATTTCAGCATTTTTCTCATCTGAATACGGGCATTCTTTGACACTGGTAATGAATGTTAAGATCTACTTTACCATAAATACACAACTGCCCTTACCTAAATTTGAATTGTCCAATAAAATTGAATTTCCTATTTTGATTATATCTCATGCATAACGTTTTTCCATAGCCATGCCTGGAGAGCAATGTGACCCTATTCATCTTATGATTTTAGACTAAAAAAACTTTGCTGCAGATCAATTATTTTTTCTTAAGAGAGTTTATTAACACTTCTCCTCCTCCTCTTCCCCCTCCTTCTTCTCCTTTTTCTCCTCCTTCTTCTTCTTTCTTCATCTTGTTCTTAACCAATATCAGACCCTCATCTTTTATGTTTCCTGTGTTCACTCTGAGCATGGTGATACTGGGTTTGGGATACAGACACACTAGGTATAGAGAAGAGTAATGGTGAAATTATAGAATAATTCTAGAAAAGGAAACCCTGGGAATTAAACTATTAATGTCAGAGCTGGGCTTTAATTTTTGACATCATTTGTTCATTTAATTAGACACACATACCTTTGTTCTATAATCCCTAGTATTACCATAATCAAATATAATAAAAGGTCTATGAGTTCTATACAAATTTTCCTTATATCATCAACACATATAATTAGGAATCGTCCCAAAGACAACAGAAGAGGGGCTATACATGGGGAAAAAACAAAAACAAAAACAAAAACAAAACAACAATGTTAGAGGAATGGACCCAGGGAGGTCCTCACATGGTTTCAGCATGAGTACACTGTGGTAGGCTGTGCTCTATAAAGACCTTGTGAGCCTATGTTTTTGTCAGTTGAATATGTGTTTTTTACTTTTCTACTTCAAAACAAAACCATAGGCATTGGTCTGCCAGGCAAATATTTGATGTCTATGACATCCAAACTACACACCTGATCACTAATTTTTGCCCAGGTGGCATTGGCATCTCCTTGGTTTTAACCTCTTAAACTAGCAAAAAAAAAAAAAAAAAAATTGTGTATTGCTCATTGTTTAATACAGAGAATGAGGTTTAGTTGTTTGTTTATTTTCTTTTCCTTTTTGGGAGGTGGGGTCTATTGCAGATTTTCACATCTTTCTCTCACTGTCCTCACACTTCTTTTTTTAAAATGGGAAAAATATATAAATGCATAAATCAGTAGGCACTGACTGCCTCCATCTTCACGACCATCAGTGACTGCTCTGGGTTGATCACAGTATCACTATTTGTATCCACTGTGAATGTGCTTTTTCTTGCCTTGTCTTGCAGAATTACCAGTATAAAATTCACTTTTTTTTTTTTTTGTCTCGTAACAATTTTGTGTCTGGAAGGATTTCAGAAAGAAACAAGGAACTGAACTGAAACAAAGGTATTGTGGCTTTGGGGAGCATTCAAGAACTCTGAATCCCATCATTTGGACGTTGTCTTATTCTGAGTGTGCATGAGGCTAACCCTGTTCCATGGCTGAACTCTGGTCTTAGAAATACTTACATACAAATTATAGCATTTTGATCATTTTTGCTTTTATTTTAAATCCCAAGTTAATTTAAACCTAAAATCTCTTCAGAGTAATGGAAGATTTATTTTTTCTCAAATCATCCCTATTATGTGTCCACTACATTGAAAGTTCCATTAAGATAGCCACATACTTCTAAGTCTATTGATAAGTGCTTCTGAACGCCATCCATAAAAAGTCCTTTTAGACACTAAATTATGACAGTTTTCAGAAAGAAAGAAAAAGCATGCTATTCTGTGAACACAGGTGTATTCACACACATCAGAAAATTGAAATCCAATTCAGAAGGCAATATTGGAAACAATTTGAGCCTGAATCCAATCTGGCCAGGGCTGAAATAGCGCAAAAAAATGACTCTGAAGACGATTCTGCCACTTTTTTTCAGTTCATTCTATATAACTGGAACCATCAATATGGAATTAACTGAAAAACTCACATTAAATCTCTTTTCATGTCATTTCAGCTAGATCAGAGGCTGAAAGTTACTTCAGACTATCCCATTTAAATACAATGACAAACAATGAAATTAAGGAATTGAGCAGAAAGCAAAATAAAAATGTTCTTAACTTTAAAAAAATGTAATCATGAAGAAAACTTCTTCATTATTATTTTAAATAATAAATGGGAATCCCCAATTCAGATACAAACCCTTACACATTCTCTTATGTTGTTAGAATCTACATGTTGACTATATATTTCATTTTATACAATAATTCATTCATAAAAAGGTGTTGTTCTTATTGTTCTGAGGAAAATTTTTCACCAAAAAAAACTGTTATTCATGTATTAAGTGGGAATTGAGTGGAAGAAATCCTTAGGAAAAACAATTCTTTTGTCACATAAATAATCAGTCCTATTAATTTATTTTGAATTTGTTTTTCCATAAAACCATTAAAGGATCTCTGGAAGTGGCTGTTTCCTGAAGTGGGTTATCCAGAATCAGTAGGGAGCCCTGGGGCTCAAGTGTGTGTGGCTTCTACGAGCCTGGGCTTTCTCTGGAGATGACAGAGCATAGGATAGGCTCAGAAGCTGCTCTTGAGGTTGGAGTTCTTGCTGCCTCCTGCCCAGTAATGATCTTGGTGCTAGGGTTTTAGTGTTCCTGGAAGTGGCTGGGTTGACCTCTGCTGGTCAGTCCTTTTACTCTCTGAAGTTGCCTGGCTGTGACAATAAATAACATGGTCAACCTCCTTAAAACTGACGCTCGGACCCGCCAGACCTCAGACCTAGCTTCAAGGATTCTCATCAGCATTAATGGGGTGAATTCTTCCTGCCTCCACAGATACCTGATATGGATAAATGTTCTTAGGATTACAAGAGCATAGGAGGTTATTTGAGTAAGATACAACAACGATTCATATCTTTCACCATTGATGACATATTAAAAGAATGTTGTTATCAAAAGGGGATAAAAATTAGTGGTACCCAGTGGAAAGAGACGTATGAAGGGTCAGGAACATAACTTGTGGCTGTTGGGTACACAGAGCATGCTCATGGGATTCAGAGAATTTTAAGACTGTAAGATCCACGGGGCCCTGGTGGGAGGGCTTTGGTGGCACAAATGACTTTCATACGTGTTCTTAAAACAGACCTTCTCAACCAAGACTCACAAAGCTGGGATTTTGGATCTAAGTATAGACTTTACATTTATCTCTGATAATCTTTATCTGGTTAGATAAAATGTAACATATCTCTCTAAAATACCTCTAGAATGTGATAATTTTGACTGCTCCTTGATCATTTGTGTAAGTGTGTGTGTGTGTGTGTGTGTGTGTGTGTAAGAAAGTCTTACTCCATCCTGCAGTAGACATCTACTTTTGAGTACTTGCAGAATTTAAACCAACCTTTCTTGTCTTTTGTAGACTACACTAGCTTTTGCAGAAGGAACCAAATAGTTAATTCATGGCATGATTATAGCCAACAGAACTCCCTGGTTGTTGTTGTTATTGTTAATACTAAAACTAAATACAACTCTTAAGGAGTAGAATATTCCAAAAGGATTGGTGCAAATTTTTTGTAGTTTCATTTTCTTAATTTTTCTATTCATTAAATCTGTGGTCAGCTATTTACATAACGTTCCTTTAATCTCTTTCATTTCCTAGTTAAATTATTTAGAGTAAATCCATGATACTCTGTATTTTTCTCCTCAATAATTTTATATATCTCTGATAGAAAGCAAGTGTACCCCAATCAGTAGGTAATATGTATACAATCTGGGATCTGCAGAGCCCATTGTCAGTTTTAACCTTGAAGAAGCTTGGAAGTTGAATGCTTTGCATTAAGAAGATGTTTCTGGAGAGATAAAGACAAACATTTCCCAGTTAAAGAATCTGGCAGGAGGGCTGGATTTGGGAGGAAGTTTAGAATTGGGGGTGGGCCTCAACTTCACACATATTTTTGAAAATTAAACTTGTTGGAGTCAGGCTTTGTAGGGGACTGAGACTGTTGCCAATACTCCTAACTGGGGAGAAAGGTATTTCCCTTAGAGACAGACTCCAGGGCTCATCTGCATTCAATGACCAGAAGAGGTTCTCAGTGGGGAAGGAGCGGGGACCTAGGGGACAGTATAACTGTAACTTAAGGGTAGAGTGGGCAGTTCTGGTGCTGAAAGTCCACAAACCCATTTTGAACTTTGACCTCCAGAATTGTAAGATATAAATTTGTGTTGCTTGAGCCATTAAGTTTTGATAATTTGTTATAGTAGCAATAAGATACGAATACATAAGCTGGCATCTTCCTTGAGATTAGAGTCATAAAATCCAGCCTCAGTTTTCATAAAGAGATGCATTTTGTAATAGGTAGATAACATATTTCTTCCATTTAAGAATGTTTACATATAAGCTATAAAGATAAATTATGATTTGAGGCATGTGAAAAAAGCAGAGTAAAATGAGAATTTGTAAGATGGAAAAGGTAGGATTTTTTGGGAGGCACTGGCCGTCACTGACGGAGGTATGAATAATAGATAATATATACATACCCCCCCAACCTAGATTCATGGATTATTTAAAAGTCTCAAGTAGAGTCTTAATCCTTTGGCTTCTGGGAGATGAAGACCCTGTAGAGCCCTACTAAATATTATGGAAATATAAGAAAGAGGAAATTAAGTTAGAAGTAGACGAAAACAAAGTATCTGATAACCATGACTTGAAAGTCAAAAGGAGAGGAGAGCTCCTGGGAAGGAAATTGGAGGGAAGGAAAGTATGAGGGAAGGAAGAAACCGCTTCCTTGTGCAGAAGTGGTTAATGAGTAGGGGCTGGAGTGCATTGACCAATGCGCCTATGAAAGGTGAATTTTCTTTAGTGAAAACATATGTTGGGCAACAACACACACGGGTGCCTATTGGAGGGGGTGGGGTGGGGGGAGGGAGAGCATCAGGAGGAATAGCTAACAGACGCTGGGCTTAATACCTAGGTGATGGGACGATCTGTGCAGCGAACCACCATGGCACACGTTTACCTATGGAACAAACCTACACATCCTGCCCATGTACCCCTGAACTTAAAGTAAAAATTAAAGAGCCGGGCACGATGGCTCACGCCTATAATCCCAGCACTTTGGGAGGCCAAGGCAGGCGGATCACCTGAGGTCAGGAGTGGAGTTCCAGACCAGCCTGATGAACATGGAGAAACCCCATCTCTACTAAAAATACAAAAATTAACCAGGCATGGTGGCGCACGCCTGTAATCCCAGCTATTTGGGAGGCTGAGGCAGGGGAATCACTTGAACCTGGGAGGCAGAGGTTGCAGTGAGCCAAGATCTGCACCACTGCATTCCAACCTGGGCAACAAGAGGGAAACTCTGTCTCAAAAAAAAAAAAAGAAAAGAAAAAAAGAAAGTAACAAGTTATTTCTTTAGAGTTATGTAAGTCAAACACCAGTGTGCTGAACGCTTGGTGAATGTGTGTCTTTTTGGATGATGTTTTTATTGTGTAGAGATTTTAGGGAAAGCTAAGCTTCACACAGTTTTCTAGCCATAAATGGCTCTTTTAAAAGTTTTAAAAAATAAAATGTTTATATATATAATATATGTTATAATATATAATATATAATATATATTATATGTTATAACATATAATATATATGTTATAATATATAATATATAATATATATAATATGTTATAATATATAATATATAATATATATAATATGTTATAATATATAATATATAATATATATAATATGTTATAATATATAATATATAATATATATGTTATAACATATATATATATTATATATAATATGTTATAATATATAATATATATGTTATAACATATAATATATAATATATATAATATGTTATAATATATAATATATAATATATAATATATGTTATAATATATAATATATGTTATAATATATAATATATATAATATATGTTATAATATATGATATATAATATATGTTATATATTATGTATATTATACATAATATATGTATATATAATATACATATATACATATTATAATATGTATATATTACATATTATATAATATAATATATAATATTATATATTATATTATATATTATATATAATATATAATATATAATATATAATGTTATATAATATATAATATATAATATATAATGTTATATAATGTATATAATATATAATATATAATATATATTATATAATATATAATATTATATAATATATATAATATATGATAGATATTATATAATATATAATATATGATATATATTATATAATATATAATATATGATATATAATATTATATAATATATACAATATATAATATATAGTATATAACATATACTTTGTATAATGTATTATATATATACTATATAATATACATTATATAAAGTATATATTATATGTGTATAGACATAATATATTATATACATTATATAGTATATATAATGTATATTATATATAGTGTATATAATGTAATACTATATAATGTATATCATATATGATATAGTATATATACTATACAGTATATAGTATATATATTATATAGTATATATAATATATACTATATAATATAATATACGTTATATATACTATATACATAGTATACTATGTACTATGTATATAGTATATATAACGTATATTATAAATACTGTATAATATATAATGTATATTATAATATACATTATATATAGCATATATACTCTATATATGCATTTATATATACACACACACATATTCACATTTTCTCTGACTGGGTACTTGGACGAGAGTAGACTTGATTTAGGGAGAGTTTTCCCAGTGATAATGTATTGCAGGCTACCCGCCTGTGGGGCAGATAGGGACATCCTGCTTTTTCCATGGTGACCAGAAATAAGTCAAAACACCTGAGCCCTTTCAGCTCCTCCTTCATCGCTTCAGTTGCCCACAAATTTTCAAGGACAACTCATAGTCATTCAGCAGCCTCATATACAAGGTTTGTTTGCCTTAATCAAGGTTAAGACTCAGAATAGTAAAGATTGTTTTTCTTGTTTGTTTTTGTTTTGTATGTTTAAAAATTCTTTTGGTTTCAAGTGATAGAAACTTAGCTCACACTTGCCTAAAAATACACAGGTAAAGGATGCAGAATTTATTAATCTTGAGATGCACTGAATTGAAGAAAGGACAGCTCTCAAAAACCAAATGGCTAGAATTGGGAACCCAGTGACCATTAGGACTGATTCTGATTCTGCTTGCCTTTTACTCTTTCATTATACATAGGTTTTATCTTCATGATCACCAACCCAGTCTCTTGACTCAATAGACAACAGAAAATCCATCCTTCCAGCTTTCTGGGAAAGAAAAACATTTGGCTAGGTTGGGATTATAACACATCGTGTTAAGAAAGATGGAATTCTATGATTGGCTCTTTCTGATTCATCTGCCCATCTCTGGGTAAAAATGAGTAAAGCCTATTTTTGGAAAAGAGGAGTAAATGGATTCTAGACAGGTTTAAAAAAATACTGCAGACTCGTACTCATTTAGAGCATCTGGGTGTTTTTTTAGAATTATCTCATCTATCTTGAGTGGCAACTCTTTAATAGGAAATTTACTTTACAATTTTTCTCCTGAAAATTGTCTCTCTTGTCACAGAAGACAGAAGCAAAAATAGAATTGAGTCATTTTTTTCTCAGATCCTCTTGCTGAAGCTTCATGATCTTGCCTTAGTTGTCTTTTTTTTCTTTGAAAATCAGTCATTTCTCATTTTCTTTGAAATTTTCTAAATCCTCGTTATTTAAAATTTAGATTTCTGGAAATAATTATTTTAGGCATATTCTATAACTTTATTTTCATCTCTGGTTATGAACCTTGAATTTTTTTAAAATTCTACTTTAAAATCCAAGAGTATGAGTTCTTTGTGTTGTAACATTGGCTTCTTTAGATGTGCTTCCTGGCCTCCCCTTTCAAGCCATTTGAAATTACAGTGCCTGGATATGTGATAATGCCCCAATTATCTAGATGCATCTCTCATCCCAAACTCCAGATTAAAACAAAATAAATGAAGGTTGGTGCTCATAATTTTTAAGATGAGGGGAAATCTAGCAATCTCTAACTAGGATATTTAAAACTTACAACCATGTTCTGTCTTCTTAACTTTACTTGTGTGTTTTTTTTTATTGTTTAGAAATAATTTAAGAGTGGCAATGTTCTTTTCATTTTCTCTAGATTCATCAACAAGTCATTATCAAAAACACAACTCAAGAAATATCAGAGCTCTTTAGAAATTTTTGGTTTTGTTTTGTTTTGGTTTGGTTTGTTTTTAGCTGAATAAGATGAGTAGCAGATGGTTTAGGTCCCATCTTGTCACCACAAACGGCTACAGTGCCAG
The DNA here is from genome assembly GCF_028885625.2 of Pongo pygmaeus. Classification (NCBI taxonomy): domain Eukaryota; kingdom Metazoa; phylum Chordata; class Mammalia; order Primates; family Hominidae; genus Pongo; species Pongo pygmaeus. The sequence goes on from NC_072385.2 coordinate 129,446,156, forward strand.
TTGACTGGCTTCAATGGGAACATTCACTCACTTTCTCCATCTCTTTTACTACTCCAGATTTCCCTCTTTAGCCAAGAGTTCTCCAAATTGGTGTAACCCAAGTCCATGGATTTTATGTAAGAATAGAGATTTTGTTATACATTGCTATTTTGCCTTTTCTACCAAGTAACCACTTTATTTGAAAAAAGTGATATACCATTTGTTTACATGAGTAGGTGATTGCCATGTTTTGGAAGTTTGGGGCCAGGTGCAGTGGCTCACGCTTGTAATCCCAGCACTTTGGGAGGCCAAGGCAGGCAGATCACGAGGTCACGAGATCGAGACCATCCTGGCCAACATAGTGAAACCCCATCTCTACTAAAAATACAAAAATTAGACAGGCGTGGTGGAGGGTGGCTGCAGTCCCAGCTACTCGGGAGGCTGAGGCAGCAGAATCACTTGAACCTGGGAGGTGGAGGTTGCAGTGAGCCGAGATCATGCCACTGCACTCCAGCCTGGGCGACAGAGCGAGACTCCGTCTCAAAAAAAAAAAAAAAAAAAAAAAAGAGAAAATTTGGACGGACTGTCTAGCAGGGTCTTGCTGGTTGACACTGGTTTGATATGGTTTTCTCGTTCTTGACTCTGGCTCTGGGAACCTTAAATGTTCCTCTCAGTCATGAAGTTGTATAGGGAAGACTCACACTAACAAAACTCATAAAAGCCACACATAAAAACTAGAAAATTTGTAGATGTGTTTTAGTGAAACATATAATTACCCAGCACAGTGGATTGTGTTTGTATCTCAGCGCATTCTCTCTAGATAATAGCAAACAGCTAAAAAATATTGAAATATATTCTGAGAATGAGATATGTACAAAGATTAAGCTGGAGGAAATGAATGTCTCTGAGTTGCTTTCACCAAATTAGAATATCTTCACTTTTGTTCTTATTTATGGAGTTCTAACAGTTTTGGATAAACACTTCCAATATTGAGGCTGCATTTTTCTATTTTTAAGCCAACCACCCCTTTCCTTTGTTATCCATATTTTGTCATTGTTAGACAATAATCTCACACTGCTATTTTTCGCCTTAACATTGGGAAACCACTTCTTGTTTCACCTTTTCCTTTTGGAAGGTATGTGATCTCCTCCCTGGATATCAATTTTACTTCTTCAATCTCGAGGTTCTCACAGTGCCTTACTATTCATTCACAACGTAAATATCCATGACATCTCTGCAATTATTGTTAAATCTATCTTTAGACTCTACTTTTCCCCTTCAGTCTATCACCAGGCCCTCAAGATGGTAGATTGAAGACTAGCCTCATTCAATCCCCAGTCCAACTGACATACTGAAGTCATTTCAAAGGCACTAAGACAGCTTCCCAAATGTACACAATTCTTCAAAATAGTGATTTATTATTTACAGTGAAGGTACTCCGGGTTTTAGATTCTTCATGAGAAATAACAGCAGCTTATCATTGTATACTGGCTACCTAGACAATATACAGGATATAACAGATGCCTGAAAAGAACGCTCTCTGAATTATTTTTAAAATTCTCAGAGGAGGGGAGATAGTATTGAATTACAATGCCTTGTTAATTAACATAGTTCATTCTTAATTAAACTTTTATTGTGAGAGCAGAAAGCTATAGGAAAGAAGGTGCCCTCTGGATTGTTGATGGAGTAGGTAGAAGCACTATTAGAGAAGGACCACAAGAGGACACATTGCAAAACCAAAAGCACATGCTTTTACTGCACAGTCTAGCTCAGACCCCTTCCCCCAACCACGGAATGTCATGTGCAGTAGAAATTTAAACCATGGGGATTTTCCAACAATAAATTCCCTAAGGGAGATTGCAAGATGCTTTAATCCATATGTTGAAAATTCATGGGTTTTAATGTAATTGACAGTTGATGATTTCACCGCGGCTTTCCCCTCTCTTGCATCAGTGACTTATTGAAATTACATTTATAATAAAAAATGCAAGAAGTTATTCTTCCTACTTTTTCTTGCTTCAATTAATTCTATAAGTGAGCACATCAGCTACACAGGATTCCTAGTACATTAATCTGAAGAAAATCATTAGAATTCAGAGACATTTATGATTCCATTTTTACTTTTAGCAAAAATGACTGTGATAATCCCAACATAATTGATATATTTGGGACATTGCAAAATTAAATCTCAATACT